>NC_140168.1:7755869-7890869 GCF_963971535.1 Notolepis coatsorum | reverse complement strand
TGTGTAAAATGCAATTCATAAATGGTTCAAATGCATTGAATTCAGCTCAATTCTATTTCAAACGGCACATAGTCTTTTTTATTATGTATAATTAAGCATTACATCACGCGCAGGAGTGGTTTATGAACAATAAACCATGCCTAGGGGTGGTCGTTAGGCCCAAGGCGCAGCCGAGGGTCGTTAGATCCCCCTAGGCATGGTTTATTGTTCACAAATCACGACTGCAAGTGGTGTAAAGCTTTTATACAACTGCCACATTCATCCAACCTTATTTCTATACAATAAACACACATTAATCGAAGATTTATTGAAAAAACCATCCGCCAGAAAAAGTAGTTCCCACAACTACAAAAAAGACAATTTGCCTCCATGTGGAAGCAGATCGGAAGTGCATCCAACCAACTAACACATCCAACTGTGTATTATTGGAATGATTGATTGAACATTTTATTACCAGATGCAGAATGGGTACAATACAGTACGGCTCAATACACACAATTGTTAAGGGAATGCAGACCTACTTTCCATAGAACTTCATTCTTAGATGATTCTATAGAAAGTAGGTAAAACAAATTAAAAGCTTTTCTTTGCCCTATAGGAAAAAAACGTTTTCTTCGCCCTATTCTTTTATTTATTTTTTTAAACCTACTGTAGAGGGCCTAAACTTAACCAGTTGGAAACCAAGCGTACAGTAATAAAATTAGCAATCAATCAATCAATCAACTCAATAGGCCATGCTCACTTAGAACAGCGCAGCACCCAGCTCTCTCTCAGTCTGACTATCCCCCGCGTTGCAGGCAGAGTGTGTGTGTGTGTGCGTGTGTGTGCGTGTGTGTGTGTGTGCATGTGTGTGTGTGTGTGTGTGTGTGGGGGGGGGGGGGGTGTGTGGCGGTGGGTGGAGACTAGAGCGAGCGCTGACAGTCGAAAGGAAAAAAAATTGAAAAAAAAATTGAAAATTAATCAATCAATCAATCCGCGATTTTTCTTTTGTTACAGAATGATTCAAGACCCATCAATTACATCATCCAACATTGTTTAAACGACTAAGACATTCGCTGTGACAGAATCGCTTGATATTTAGTCGTTTAGTCGCTATCAATATATCCATTTGTAAAGATTATTGTCCACCTTCTTGTGATCCGGCGGATTGATGTGATGTGATTCGGTTGTGGGCGGGTCCTGGGCCAGCAAGCGTGGACTGATCGCAATACATACGTGTAAATGGACTGTTTCAGCCAATCAGAATCGAGAAATTTGCATGCCGTTGTATAAAGGTTACTAATACTTATTTAATAAATATGAATGAACCCCAATCCCAGTTTTTACAGTGTACTAAACATCCTCAGCATCATTCCCTATGAACTGAAGAGAGACCAGTCCTGACCTGCAGGAAGGAGACCAGGGGCGGAGCTAGGGGGTGGCTACCTGGGCTCAAGCCCCGGATGTATTCTGAAAAGCCCAGAATCTATTTAAAAAAAAATAAAAAAAATAAAAAAAAAATAAAAAAATGATTTTTTTTTTTTTTTTTTTACAATTCATCATTGTTACATGAAAATATGTTTGCACCAGATTTAGCAGAAGCTAATTTCCATCTGTGGTCTATCCAGCTGCTAACTGTATTTGAGTGAGTTAAGTCTTGGTGTTATGGTAGACTCAGACCTAAGCTTTAAATCACAATCAACAAGTTGACAAAAACTTAATTCTTCCACCTTAGAAACATAGCTAAAGTACGGCCATTTATAAATCAAAAGGACGCTGAAAACCAGATCCATGCCTTTATCTCAAGCCAACTCGACTACTGTAATGCACTCCTTACCGGCCTCCCGATTAAATACGATGATAACTATTTTATTGCAATGCACTATTGCATTATTTTATTCTATTTTACTAACTATTTTATTGCACTGCACTATTTTACTTTGTATCAGTAATCATAGACGCCTGGCCATAAGAGCATTCGGAGCATCTCTGCTCTCCCACTATTGAACTTGGGGGAGCAAAGGTATAATCTTGCTCCACCACTTTTTGATTATATGGAAAATATGATATATACCCCCCCCAATATATAAATCTAACCATAACTACGTTATGGTTAACTGAGTTTTATAGTGAAAAGAGCAGCTTTATTGGTCAAGATTGAAGGCTCTATATTGCAGGAAATTGCACATACAGGTTCATTAAATTCAAAAAAATCTGTCGTGGAGGGGGTCGTGCCTGAGCCCCTCCAAACCACCCATTGACTACCAAAAAAATAAATAATAAAAAAAAAAAATGTAAAAAAAGGTAAAAAAAAAATGTAAAAAAAAAAGAAAAAAAAAGGGGGGGCCCATCTGGGCTAAGCCCCGGATCTCCTACAATCCTAAATCCGCCCCTGAAGGAGACGTGTTCAGCGTTCAGCTTTTGCTCTATGGCTCTGATTGTGTCTGAAAGGGTTGACATCTCTCTGTCCAGCTCCTCAATCTTCTCCTTCATCGTCTGGCTCTTCTGCTCCTCTTCCTCCTTCAGTGCAGCTACCCTGGCCTCCTGTTCCTCGTGGAGAAACTGGTGAAGCTTCTTAAACTCCTTCTTAATCTGCTTCTCTGTGTGCAGGGCCTGGACCTGGAGATTATAAGATAAGATAAGATATTCCTTTATTGATCCCCTTGGGGAAATTCAGGCATCATAGCAGCATGGGAGATGGGGGGGGGGGGGGGGGGGCAAGGGCATAATTTAGTTTTCAATGGTCAAGTCAAGTCAAGTCAAGAGTTTTAATTGTCACGGCATACAGGTATACAATGAAATGCGGCTGGTCTTGCCTGCGACGATGTGCAATACAGTGGTACATATAATAGAATCCAATAAAATACAGTGGTACAACATATAATAGAATCCAATAAAAACAGCAGTGCAATAAACAGGTACATGTGGAGGGGTACAGGTGGAGGGGACACATTTGTGGGGCGTGGTCAGTGGCTGTAAGGTTGTAGATAAAAAAATAAAAATGAATCAGTTGTGCAAGTCAATTTTGGTGAGATGTTTCTATATACAATTCACTTATGACAAGTCATAACGCTGCACGAGTCTCGGAACGTGAGAGAGAGAGAGAGAGAGAGAGAGAGAGAGAGAGAGAGAGAGAGAGAGAGGAGAGAGAGAGAGAGAGAGAGAGATCATGCTATTTATTATCTACAATGTATAAAACAATAGGCTAGAGGCTTTTAAATACAACAAGGTCATAGACAGATATTTCACAGAGACCAAGCAATGCTGTTGCATTTCATGGCAATCACACAGTGAAAAAAGTAGTAGAACGCGCTCACCTCACTAGACTTGACACTCATGCTGTAACCTCTGATATCATACATAAAAAATAGGGAAACAATGTCCAGGCACGCACTCCAGGTTTTTCCAAATTTATTGGCAGCCTGTAATCATGACGTTTCGGTGTGAACACACCTTCTTCAGAATGGCTTGCATGCATAAATTGCATGCAAGCCATTCTGAAGAAGGTGTGTTCACACCGAAACGTCATGATTACAGGCTGCCAATAAATTTGGAAAAACCTGGAGTGCGTGCCTGGACATTGTTTCCCTATTTTTTATGGCAATCACACAGACCATCGTTCAGTTTCACACCAAACTTTCAGGGGAGGGGTGCTATGTATTTGAGCACACCTGGCTGTTGTTGTTATGCAAAGACAGCTGTGCTCGGTACTTAGCGCGTGCACACAAAGATGCGACTCGTCCCTCGCCGGGTGCTCACCTTGTCTTAATACATCTATTTTATATAGCGCTTTTCCAGGTGCTCAAAGATGCTTTACATGGGCAGGAGAGACAAACTATGGCAAAACAAAAAACAGAACAAAAATAATACATGATAAAAATAAAATAACACCGACAGAATTAGAGGTCAAAAGCAAGATTGAAAAGGTGAGTTTTGAGGGCTGATTTAAAAGATGTCAGGGTGTTTGCATCACGGATATGGCTGGGGAGGGCATTCCAGAGGGAGGGGGCAGCAGCAGCAAAGGCCCTGTCGCCCCAGGTCCGGAGCCTGGTCGTGGGAGGTGTCAGGAGGTTGGCATCTGCAGACCTAAGGCGACGGGTGGGCGTGTGACGGTGGAGGAGGTCGGACAGGTAGGGAGGGGCAAGGTTGTTGAGGGCTTTAAATGTGATGAGTAGTATTTTAAAATGTATCCTGTATTTGATTGGAAGCCAGTGGAGGTCGTGGAGGACAGGGGTGATGTGATCAGAGCGACGGGTGGAGGTGAGCATGCGGGCAGCAGAGTTTTGGACATATTGGAGTTTATTGAGGATAGTGTCTTTGCATGACAATGGCTCAGGTCATCAGAGACCTGAGCTCAGAGATGGAACAAGCAGCCGTTTTCCGTGTGGTCCAAGTTAGTGGTCTGCAAGGGCCTTGAAATAAAGCCCGAGCCCTGCCCGAGCCCGTGAACTTCAGGCCCTGCCCGAAAATAAGCCCGACTGTAAATAATATTTTAAGCCCTAGCCTGCATGAAAACCAGAAAAAAAATATTATTATTATTATTATTAAAATATAATTTTTTTTGTATTTGTTTTAAATATTCGAAACACGGTTTTATATGAACGTAATAAATAAACAAAACTAAGAAGCATTTACATAGCCTGTTTCGCAATGCAGTCTCTCCCAGTGCTCGCTTATATAGACTGACTCACACATCAGCCTCAAAACGTATTGAAGGCTATAGAATCTTCTTTGACACACACACACACACACACACACACACACACACACACACACACACACACACACACACACACACACACACACACACACACACACACACGACACACAATAGCCTACTCAGTCAAACAAACAAACAAACAGAAAACAGAAATCAGATTTCGAGCAGAGCAACAAAACAGGTAGCGAGTCGCGACCCAGCAAATAATAAACATATCACTCACCACGACGTCAGCAACGCGTTGAACACTGTTAACAAAACCGGCTACATACATCCCAAGAACAAATTAAAACGTTCGCCAACTGGCTATATTCCAACACAACCAATCGAGCTGAACTTGTCCCCTGAGTTCTTCTCCCTGCGCGCTGCAGTAATTACATCCAAATGTTTCTCTGGCGCAAAAGAGAAAGCGAATCTTAAAACGAAGGTTATCATATAACCCTAGTTATATGAGAAAAAAAAAAAAAAAAAAACGAAAAAGCCCGAGCCCGAATTATTTATTAAAAAAAAAGCCCTACCCAGCCCGAACCTGCCGGGCCGGGCCGGGCCCCGTCGGGCCTGGGCAAGGTTGCAGTGCACTAGTCCAAGTGCCGCGTCGCGTCTCTGTTTATTATCGTGTAACATTGTTTTAGACGGTAAAAAAGTGCAGGGGACCATAACTGCCTTCTGAAAACATGCAAGGGACATGTCCCCTGTGTCCCCCCCCCCCACAATTACGCCCGTGGGGGGGGGGGGGGGGGGGGGGTACAGGTAGTAAAAACAACAGAAGCAGTGTAAACAAATAAGTTAAAGGAAATAAGTCAATATAATTTACTATCTAACTAAATATACAGTATTCACAGTGTCACATAAGGTGCAGTATGCATAAGGTAGTGTTATAATTTACTGTCTAACAAACTGAAATATACAGTAGGGGGGTTAAAAATCATGTCTCTCCCACAATGGACTACAAATGTACAATAGGGCACTTATTTTTACTGTGTGTAGGTTGAGTGCAGCTGCAACCTTACAGTAAATAATTTATCATTAATACAGAATATTAGTACCTTTACGTGTTCTGCTGTGCGGACGCATGTTTGTTTGATTTCTTTAAAGGCCTGTAGCTTGTCACGTAAGGTCTTCAGTGGAGCCTGGAGCTGCTTCTGCAATGGAATTCATTCATTCATTCATTCATTCATGATGTATTTCACTTGAAAGATGTAGGTCTGAGGACTCTGTGCTGCAGCACCGGTTTCAACACACGGATTGGAGTACGTTTGCCACCCAGGCCACCCTGGACTCCCACACTGACACTGACTTCCACACTGACATTGACTCCCACGCTGACATTGACTCCCACACTGACATTGACTCTCACACTGACATTGATTCCCACACCTCCTACGTTGTGGACAAATATAAATCAACTCCAACATCAGTGTCTGAATCTAATCCCATCTAATTGTTCTGATTGTCTAATGTTTCTGTATTCATTAACAACGTGACAACAATGTTTACTCTGTGTATTTATTGAGTATAATTAAAGATTGAATAAATTAATATAATAATGATTTTGCCATACCTTGTGATCCTCCGAAGCTTCCTCTATGGGGCAGCAGTTGTGGCTCTTGTGTTTTCTGGACGACTGACACACCACACAGATGGGCTGGTGGTCATCCAGACAGAAGAGCTTGAGTTCTTCTCTGTGCAGACTGCAGAGCACCTCAGAACCTGCCATTTTGTCTCTCAGTAACACTCCCTCCTCTGGAAAGCTCCCTGAAGTTTACTTTAACTTTAGTTATAAACTTACTTAGATTCAGTCAGCAGCTGGTTGAAGTCACTGTTTGATCACTAGTTATGAGGGCCGACGTTCCATTCTACTGGTTAAAGTTGCTTACTCGTGAGTAGTATGTGCGTTGATAAAGACAAATAATGTCCACAGCCACTCCAGTGTAAAACAAAGATATCAAAATGGTTTATTTCTCTTCCACAGCGAAGTCTTTCTTTACAGAAGCGGTCCCAAAGCTTTTTTCCTAAATATTCACGTTACTACTGTAACGGATATGTGCCGCGATAGTGTGACTACGGCACATAGAAGTGTGTAAAACTCACTCCCCAGAGGCAGATAAACCGAGCGCTTAGAGGGGAATTCCCTTCTTGGCGCAGCGGTTTGCTATACTGGCCCCGGAGCAGACGCTCGGGGTTCGACTCCCACTCGAGGCATGGTCGAAGTTTCGTGACGGGTACTAGGACGTACCCGTTATACTGGTGCCGTGACCCGGATGCCTTGGGTGGTGTGAGTTTAGGGGGGGTGAATGTAACGGATATGTGCCGTGATAGTGTGACTACGGCACATAGAAGTGTGTAAAACTCACTCCCCAGAGGCAGATAAACCGAGCGCTTAGAGGGGAATTCCCTTCTTGGCGCAGCGGTTTGCTATACTGGCCCCGGAGCAGACGCTCGGGGTTCGACTCCCACTCGAGGCATGGTCGAAGTTTCGTGACGGGTACTAGGACGTACCCGTTATACTACTACAAGGTAAGAAAACTGTTTTTCCCAGTCTCCAAATCACTGCCGACTCGACACATGAAGATTCCTCCACACTGGAAAGCCGAAAATCTATGCTGTTTAGTCTATCGGTTCAGTACTGCTCAGCACTGTTTCAAGATGCACACTGACCTGGCAGTTAGAATTGCTGAATATATATAGATACACAAACGTTCAGTCATGACATCATATGATGACATCACCAATGTTCTAGAACATTCGGCTATGAAACTTCACCAATGTTCTAGAATGTTCTATTATGACATCCTACTGTGACATCACAAATGTTCTAGAATGTTCTATTATGACAAATAAGACGGTTCAATGACTTTATCTAAATCCAATCAACATTCCTAATGCCGTTTCAATGTAAGGATATAAAAAGAAACATAAACATTCATATATAATATACCATAACCTAAATATATAGCTTTGGCTCCTCTACACTAGTCCTTCCTGTGTTTGTCTAAAGCTAGTCCTACTCCTTCAGTACGAGCTGTGGGTTTTATCTGGAGCAGGTGGGTGTCGGTCGATGAGGAGTGTAGAAACACTGATGTTTATCACCTGTATATCAAAGGTTATAATCCTAGTTATGTCATTACTGGCAAAGCGTCTTGCTTCGCCTATTGGACTATGCTCGCGCCTGTGGGCGTTCGTTGAAAGAACTTTTCATGCACCTACCATTCACCTAGCCACGCCCACCTCTCTAGTATATGTGACTGGGCATGGGGGCGCGGGACCTGTTGAGGTAAGGTCCAATTCTTTTTTTTTTTTTTTTTTTTTTTTACATATTGTGAAAGTACAGATTCATACCTTAAAAATAAGCCATCACTTGAACATTTTGGTGGGATATTTTTCAAGCTACATCCTATGAATCACCCTAACTAACCGTACTGTCATGCACTTGTCCTAATAAACCTACACTGTAGCACTAACACTTTGATGAACATTGTTGCTCAGCTGATAGAGTTGTGCCCTTCCTGATGACTTGTCGTACAGAACTTGTAAGTCGCTTTGGATAAAAGCGTCAGCTAAATGACTAAATGTAAATGTAAATGTATATCAGTAAACGCATTCAGAGATGAATGGTCTTCGAACTTGTGGAGAGGTTCACACCTGTGATTTAATCAATTACAACCCTACCCAGAATGCATTGTATTCCATGGCCCCCCTCTCTCTGGGGACATTAACACCTTGCATCAGGCTCTTTTGTTATGGCAATGACTCTGTCTTGTGGCAAGTTGTTGTGGCAGTTGAAGTATTTGCCTTGTAAGTCTAAAAGCTAAATGACTAAATGTAAATGTATTATAAGGAAAGGTTAACCTTCTGTAGTGTGGTAGTGAAAGGGTTAACCGTCTGTAGCTGTGAGAGAATTGTTGAATAGATACACAAATGTTCTAGAATGTTTGATTATGACATCATACTGTGACATCACAAATGTTTTCGGGCATTCATAACATTATTTTCTATGATGAATTGAAAATGGGGGATCCTGATGTAAACAAGATGAAAGTCTTTCTCTGGTCTGCATCCCCTTAACAATTGTGTGTATTGAGCTGTACTGTATTGTACCCATTCTGCAATCTGTTAATAAAGTTTTCAATCAATCAATCAATCAATCAATCAAGTTAACCGTCTGTAGTGTGGCAGTGAAAGGGTTAACCTTCTGTAGTGTGGTAGTGAAAGGTTAACCTTCTGTAGTGTGGCAGTGATTGATTGATTGATTGAAAACTTTATTAACAGATTGCAGAATGGGTACAATACAGTACAGCTCAATACACACAATTGTTAAGGGGATGCAGACCAGAGAAAGACTTTCGTCTTGTTTACATCAGGGTCCCCCATTTTCAATTCATCAGGACATATATGACATACATGACATACAGATAGTCAGTACTGCTACATCTATACATTTATGACATACCAGATTTGCAAATACAGTACTGTTTGTGATACAGAAGGAGTCAAGAAAAGGGAGTATATACATTTGACGTAGAAACTGTACATTGGAGGAGGTTGGGTGGGGGGGTTGGGTACGTTGGGATATTGACAACCATACTGGGTAATTTACATTGGAGGTGGTTGGGGGGGGGGGGGCACACTGTATAAACAAGCAAAACTGTACATTGAGGGGGGGGGGGGGGGACACTGTACAAACAAACAAAATTGTACATTGGACTATTGACAAAACCATACTAGGTAAATTACTGTACATTGGAGGGGGTTGGGTTAGGATATTTACAGGGGCCAGTGTTGAATTGCAGTCTCCCGTAGGTGTCCCTTGAGAGAGGTTTTGAAAGTGGGTAGTGATCCACATTCCTTTACAGCTTTGGGTAGGGCGTTCCACATTGATGTGGCATAATTGCGAAACGTGCTTAGTCCCTTATTTGAGCCGAATCTGGGTTTAACATGATTTGTGGAGCTCCCTCTGGTGTTGTGATCGTGGTATTCACTGACCTTTGGGAAGTATTTTGACATGTACATGGGTACCTTGGTCGTGTAGTGTATCTTGTAGACCAGGCCCATTGCAAGTTGCTGTACTCTGTCGTCTACTCTAAGCCATCCTAGGTTGTCAAAGTGGGTTCTGGGAGTAAGGTCAAGCAGTAGTCTGACCAGTTTGTTTTGAGATGTTTGTAATTTTGTTTTTAGCGCCTTTGAGGTGCTTTGGTACCATGAGGTGCAAGCATAGTCGTAGTACCCCTGAATGAGTGCTCCTGCCAGAGTCTTCAGGGTATTCTTGTTTACCAGAGAGGAGATCCGGTACAAGAATCGAGTTCGTTGGTTGACTTTTTTTATTACATTGGATGCCATTTTGTCACAGGAGAGATTAGCCTCTAGGATGGAACCCAGGTAGGTAATTTCATCTTTCCTTGTTACAATATTGTCACCCACTGTAACCGAGAAGCCGTCGGTCTTGCTGAGTTTGTTATTTGAACCGAAGAGAATGGACTCTGTTTTGCCCATGTGTAATGATAGTTTGTTATCAGCAAGCCATATGCAGATTCTGCCTAGTTCCGAGCTGAGGGTTTTTTCAACCTGTAACTTGTTCTTGTCAGAGACCAGCAGGGCTGAGTCGTCCGCAAACAGGAACAAGTTGCAGTCACAAGCTGACGACATGTCATTTGCATAAATTAGGAACAGTAGCGGTCCTAGTATGCTTCCTTGTGGAACACCACAGCTCACTGTGAGGGGGGGGGGATAGGGTACCGTTTACCTCCACCATCTGTTCCCTCCCCTCAAGGTAGGATTGCATCCAGCTCACTGATAGACTATCAAAACCAATTGCTTTTAGCTTGTCAATCAGAATGGAGTGATTGACCGTGTCAAAGGCCTTTTGTAGGTCCAGCATGACCATGCCGCAGTATTTGCCTGCGTCCACCTCTTGTTTGATGTGGTCATTCAAATAGAGAAGGCATGTGTCAGTGGAGTGGGATGTTCTGAAGCCAGATTGGAATTCGTAGATTAGATTTTTTTCCGCTAGGTACTTTTCGACCTGTTCGTAGACTATTTTTTCCATGACTTTCGAGATGGAGGTGAGAATAGAAACAGGGCGGTAGTTGCCTGGGTCTAATTTGCTGCCCTTTTTGTGCAGAGGGGTCACCCTCGCAATTTTGAAGTCCTTGGGGACGTGTCCCTGTTTTATGGAGAGGTTTATTATGTGTGTGATGATTGGGGTGATGGCGGCTGCTGAGTCTCTGAGGAATTTGGAGGGGATGTTGTCATGGCCAGTGGCCTTGTTAGGTTGGAGGGCGCTCAGTTTATTGAGTACCTCATCTGTTGTTACCATTTCCAGCTTGAAGTCGTCCTTGCGGACCCCTAGGTTTTTGTAGTAAGCTACTATGTGAGCTACTATGTAAGCTACTATGTGTTCTACCCCAGTGAAAGGGTTAACCTTCTGTAGTGTGGCAGTGAAAGGGTTAACCTTCTGTAGTGTGGTAGTGAAAGGTTAACCTTCTGTTAACTCACTAAACCTCACAAACACCAGCAAGGAAAGGCTGCATCAAAATAACTGTTTTGTTTCGTAGCTGCGTTTCTGCCACTCTTCACAAGCAAAGAGACTGTTGCCATTCCGTGAAAACCCGCCCTACTCTGCTCTGATTCGCAGACTGTGGGTGGGGGGGGGGGGGAGAAACGCTGAATGTGATTGGATCAGAGTAGCCAGACAGACAGGCAGAGCAGCCAGCCGGACAGTGGAGCACTGAGAGAGAGGAAACAGCGGAGGATTTAACGAGGCGCGTTAATACAATTTTGTTTATCTGGCTTATTGCTGCGGATTCAAGCCAAGTTGCAATAATACAGTACAGCTCAATACACACAATTGTTAAGGGGATGCAGACCCAGAAAGACGTTTGTCTTGTCATCAAATGAATTGCCAGCGCGTGTTCGTCTACAACAACAACCAACGCGTCCTATAATGATAATAAGTTGTTTGTTATTTTCTTTGAGTTTCCCTATTGAATGAATTTACTTCTTCATTAGGTTGCAATAAATTCACTCGAATGAAATTCGTTCGCTCATCAAATTCGTGACATTCTAAATGTGTTTTAATGTTGTTTAATTTAATGACAATACACCCGCGCGGACTCGCGTTTTTTTTAATCTTTTTTATATGGACAAGACACTGCGTTTGTTGCGTTGCTATAACTTATAACATTAAGATAAAGTGTATAAACATTGTTCTTCTCCCTGCTAAGAAAGGAGAGCGTTTGGCTGTGTGTGTTTCAACACCTCTTAAGTACCTGTTAAGCTGACAGACCCACACCGTAAATGCCCTCGCCTGTAGTTTTTCCACAGTATTGAGAGACAATACTGTTGAACTATATAACAATAATTACCTCATTTACAAAGATTTCGATTTTTTCGATTTTCTGAAGAGCAAGACAATTGTTCCTTTTCTGGCACTTGTTTCTCACCGGATCAAATCGGGTTTGGTCACGTCGAGTCACATATAACCAGGTGAAGTGGTCACGCCCACCTCTCTAGTATATAACCACACAGTAAATTTCGCAAGGTAAATTTTACTCAAACTGAGTGTTATGTACCAGGAGCTGATCACTCCTGTGTCACTGTGCAGGCAGGCCTGATTACTCCTGTGTCACGGGGCATGCAGGTGAGGGCTGCCAATTAGCCAATTAGTGCTGATTGGTTACCTGCTGGGAGCTTTAAAGGCAGCCCTAGTAACACACACAACCTACCTAAAGAGCCACTAAAGAAACAATAAAGAACCACTGAAGAACCACTGAAGAACCACGACGAACCACTGAAGAACCACTAAAGAGCCACCAAAGAACCACTGAAGACACACTACAGAACCACTGAAGAACCATAAAGAATGCCAAAGCCACTAATAATAACCATAAAGGGACGCGGTGGAAATGTGTGTTACTAGGGCTGCCTTTAAAGCTCCCAGCAGGTAACCAAACAGCACTAATTGGCTAATTGGCAGCCCTCACCTGCATGCCCCGTGACACAGGAGTAATCAGGCCTGCCTGCACAGTGACACAGGAGTGATCAGCTCCTGGTACATAACACTGAGTACATTTTACTCAAACTCAATTTGAGTAAAATGTACTCAGTTTGAGTCAAATGTACTCAATTTGAGTCAAATGTACTCTGGAAAATGTACTGTGCAGGTGAAGTGGCCACGCCCACCTCTCTAGTATATAACCAGGTGAAGTGACCTCACCTCTCTAGTATATAACCAGGTGTAGTGACCTCACCTCTCTAGTATATAACCAGGTGAAGTGACCACGCCAACCTCTCTAGTATATAACCAGGTGAAGTGACCACGCCCACCTCTCTAGTATATAACCAGGTGAAGTGACCTCACCTCTCTAGTATATAACCAGGTGAAGTGACCACGCCAACCTCTCTAGTATATAACCAGGTGTAGTGACCTCACCTCTCTAGTATATAACCAGGTGTAGTGACCTCACCTCTCTAGTATATAACCAGGTGTAGTGACCTCACCTCTCTAGTATATAACCAGGTGTAGTGATCTCACCTCTCTAGTATATAACCAGGTGAAGTGACCTCACCTCTCTAGTATATAACCAGGTGAAGTGACCTCACCTCTCTAGTATATAACCAGGTGTAGTGACCTCACCTCTCTAGTATATAACCAGGTGAAGTGACCTCACCTCTCTAGTATATAACCAGGTGTAGTGACCTCACCTCTCTAGTATATAACCAGGTGTAGTGACCTCACCTCTCTAGTATATAACCAGGTGTAGCGACCACACCTCTCTAGTATATAACCAGGTGTAGTGACCACACCTCTCTAGTATATAACCAGGTGTAGTGACCTCACCTCTCTAGTATATAACCAGGTGTAGTGACCTCACCTCTCTAGTATATAACCAGGTGTAGTGACATCACCTCTCTAGTATATAACCAGGTGTAGTGACCTCACCTCTCTAGTATATAACCAGGTGTAGTGACCTCACCTCTCTAGTATATAACCAGGTGTAGTGACCTCACCTCTCTAGTATATAACCAGGTGAAGTGACCTCACCTCTCTAGTATATAACCAGGTAAAGTGACCTCACCTCTCTAGTATATAACCAGGTGTAGTGACCTCACCTCTCTAGTATATAACCAGGTGAAGTGACCTCACCTCTCTAGTATATAACCAGGTGAAGTGACCTCACCTCTCTAGTATATAACCAGGTGTAGTGACCACACCTCTCTAGTATATAACCAGGTGAAGTGACCTCACCTCTCTAGTATATAACCAGGTGTAGTGACCTCACCTCTATAGTATATAACCAGGTGAAGTGACCTCACCTCTCTAGTATATAACCAGGTGAAGTGACCTCACCTCTCTAGTATATAACCAGGTAAAGTGACCTCACCTCTCTAGTATATAACCAGGTGTAGTGACTTCACCTCTCTAGTATATAACCAGGTGTAGTGACCACACCTCTCTAGTATATAACCAGGTGAAGTGACCACGCCCACCTCTCTAGTATATAACCAGGTGTAGTGACCTCACCTCTCTAGTATATAACCAGGTGAAGTAACCTCACCTCTCTAGTATATAACCAGGTGTAGTGACCTCACCCCTCTAGTATATAACCAGGTGAAGTGACCTCACCTCTCTAGTATATAACCAGGTGTAGTGACCTCACCTCTCTAGTATATAACCAGGTGTAGTGACCTCACCTCTCTAGTATATAACCAGGTGTAGTGACCTCACCTCTCTAGTATATAACCAGGTGTAGTGACCTCACCTCTCTAGTATATAACCAGGTGTAGTGACCTCACCTCTCTAGTATATAACCAGTTGAAGTGACCTCACCTCTCTAGTATATAACCAGGTGAAGTGACCTCACCTCTCTAGTATATAACCAGGTGAAGTGACCTCACCTCTCTAGTATATAACCAGGTGTAGTGACCTCACCTCTCTAGTATATAACCAGGTGAAGTGACCTCACCTCTCTAGTATATAACCAGGTGTAGTGACCTCACCTCTCTAGTATATAACCAGGTGTAGTGACCTCACCTCTCTAGTATATAACCAGGTGTAGTGACCACACCTCTCTAGTATATAACCAGGTGTAGTGACCTCACCTCTCTAGTATATAACCAGGTGTAGTGACCTCACCTCTCTAGTATATAACCAGGTGTAGTGACCTCACCTCTCTAGTATATAACCAGGTGTAGTGACCTCACCTCTCTAGTATATAACCAGGTGTAGTGACCTCACCTCTCTAGTATATAACCAGGTGAAGTGACCTCACCTCTCTAGTATATAACCAGGTAAAGTGACCTCACCTCTCTAGTATATAACCAGGTGTAGTGACCTCACCTCTCTAGTATATAACCAGGTGAAGTGACCTCACCTCTCTAGTATATAACCAGGTGAAGTGACCTCACCTCTCTAGTATATAACCAGGTGTAGTGACCACACCTCTCTAGTATATAACCAGGTGAAGTGACCTCACCTCTCTAGTATATAACCAGGTGTAGTGACCTCACCTCTCTAGTATATAACCAGGTGAAGTGACCTCACCTCTCTAGTATATAACCAGGTGAAGTGACCACGCCCACCTCTCTAGTATATAACCAGGTGTAGTGACCTCACCTCTCTAGTATATAACCAGGTGAAGTGACCTCACCTCTCTAGTATATAACCAGGTGTAGTGACCTCACCTCTCTAGTATATAACCAGGTGTAGTGACCTCACCTCTCTAGTATATAACCAGGTGTAGTGACCTCACCTCTCTAGTATATAACCAGGTGTAGTGACCTCACCTCTCTAGTATATAACCAGGTGTAGTGACCTCACCTCTCTAGTATATAACCAGTTGAAGTGACCTCACCTCTCTAGTATATAACCAGGTGAAGTGACCTCACCTCTCTAGTATATAACCAGGTGAAGTGACCTCACCTCTCTAGTATATAACCAGGTGTAGTGACCTCACCTCTCTAGTATATAACCAGGTGTAGTGACCTCACCTCTAGTATATAACCAGGTGTAGTGACCTCACCTCTCTAGTATATAACCAGTTGAAGTGACCTCACCTCTCTAGTATATAACCAGTTGAAGTGACCTCACCTCTCTAGTATATAACCAGGTGAAGTGACCTCACCTCTCTAGTATATAACCAGGTGTAATGACCTCACCTCTCTAGTATATAACCAGGTGTAGTGACCTCACCTCTCTAGTATATAACCAGGTGTAGTGACCTCACCTCTCTAGTATATAACCAGGTGTAGTGACCTCACCTCTCTAGTATATAACCAGGTGTAGTGACCTCATCTCTCTAGTATATAACCAGGTGTAGTGACCTCACCTCTCTAGTATATAACCAGGTGAAGTAACCTCACCTCTCTAGTATATAACCAGGTGAAGTGACCTCACCTCTCAAGTATATAACCAGGTGAAGTGACCTCACCTCTCTAGTATATAACCAGGTGAAGTGACCTCACCTCTCTAGTATATAACCAGGTGAAGTGACCTCACCTCTCAAGTATATAACCAGGTGAAGTGACCTTACCTCTCTAGTATATAACCAGGTGAAGTGACCTCACCTCTCTAGTATATAACCAGGTGTAGTGACCTTACCTCTCTAGTATATAACCAGGTGTAGTGACCTCACCTCTCTAGTATATAACCAGGTGTAGTGACCTCACCTCTCTAGTATATAACCAGGTGTAGTGACCTCACCTTTCTAGTATATAACCAGGTGTAGTGACCTCACCGCTCTAGTATATAACCAGGTGTAGTGAGTGACCTCACCTCTCTAGTATATAACCAGGTGTAGTGACCTCACCTATCTAGTATATAACCAGGTGTAGTGACCTCACCTCTCTAGTATATAACCAGGTGAAGTGACCTCACCTCTCTAGTATATAACCAGGTGAAGTGACCTCACCTCTCAAGTATATAACCAGGTGAAGTGACCTTACCTCTCTAGTATATAACCAGGTGTAGTGACCACACCTCTCTAGTATATAACCAGGTGAAGTGACCACGCCCACCTCTCTAGTATATAACCAGGTGTAGTGACCTCACCTCTCTAGTATATAACCAGGTGAAGTGACCTCACCTCTCTAGTATATAACCAGGTGTAGTGACCTCACCTCTCTAGTATATAACCAGGTGTAGTGACCTCACCTCTCTAGTATATAACCAGGTGTAGTGACCTCACCTCTCTAGTATATAACCAGTTGAAGTGACCTCACCTCTCTAGTATATAACCAGGTGAAGTGACCTCACCTCTCTAGTATATAACCAGGTGAAGTGACCTCACCTCTCTAGTATATAACCAGGTGTAGTGACCTCACCTCTCTAGTATATAACCAGGTGTAGTGACCTCACCTCTCTAGTATATAACCAGGTGTAGTGACCTCACCTCTCTAGTATATAACCAGTTGAAGTGACCTCACCTCTCTAGTATATAACCAGTTGAAGTGACCTCACCTCTCTAGTATATAACCAGGTGAAGTGACCTCACCTCTCTAGTATATAACCAGGTGTAGTGACCTCACCTCTCTAGTATATAACGAGGTGTAGTGACCTCACCTCTCTAGTATATAACCAGGTGTAGTGACCTCACCTCTCTAGTATATAACCAGTTGAAGTGACCTCACCTCTCTAGTATATAACCAGGTGAAGTGACCTCACCTCTCTAGTATATAACCAGGTGAAGTGACCTCACCTCTCTAGTATATAACCAGGTGTAGTGACCTCACCTCTCTAGTATATAACCAGGTGTAGTGACGTCACCTCTCTAGTATATAACCAGGTGTAGTGACCTCACCTCTCTAGTATATAACCAGTTGAAGTGACCTCACCTCTCTAGTATATAACCAGTTGAAGTGACCTCACCTCTCTAGTATATAACCAGGTGAAGTGACCTCACCTCTCTAGTATATAACCAGGTGTAGTGACCTCACCTCTCTAGTATATAACCAGGTGTAGTGACCTCACCTCTCTAGTATATAACCAGGTGTAGTGACCTCACCTCTCTAGTATATAACCAGGTGTAGTGACCTCACCTCTCTAGTATATAACCAGGTGTAGTGACCTCACCTCTCTAGTATATAACCAGGTGTAGTGACCTCACCTCTCTAGTATATAACCAGGTGAAGTAACCTCACCTCTCTAGTATATAACCAGGTGAAGTGACCTCACCTCTCAAGTATATAACCAGGTGAAGTGACCTCACCTCTCTAGTATATAACCAGGTGAAGTGACCTCACCTCTCTAGTATATAACCAGGTGAAGTGACCTCACCTCTCAAGTATATAACCAGGTGAAGTGACCTTACCTCTCTAGTATATAACCAGGTGAAGTGACCTCACCTCTCTAGTATATAACCAGGTGTAGTGACCTTACTTCTCTAGTATATAACCAGGTGTAGTGACCTCACCTCTCTAGTATATAACCAGGTGTAGTGACCTCACCTCTCTAGTATATAACCAGGTGTAGTGACCTCACCTTTCTAGTATATAACCAGGTGTAGTGACCTCACCGCTCTAGTATATAACCAGGTGTAGTGAGTGACCTCACCTCTCTAGTATATAACCAGGTGTAGTGAACTCACCTATCTAGTATATAACCAGGTGTAGTGACCTCACCTCTCTAGTATATAACCAGGTGAAGTGACCTCACCTCTCTAGTATATAACCAGGTGAAGTGACCTCACCTCTCAAGTATATAACCAGGTGAAGTGACCTTACCTCTCTAGTATATAACCAGGTGTAGTGACCTCACCTCTCTAGTATATAACCAGGTGTAGTGATCTCACCTCTCTAGTATATAACCAGGTGTAGTGACCTTACCTCTCTTGTATATAACCAGGTGTAGTGACCTCACCTCTCTAGTATATAACCAGGTGTAGTGACCTCACCTCTCTAGTATATAACAGGTGTAGTGACCTCACCTTTCTATTATATAACCAGGTGTAGTGACCTCACCTCTCTAGTATATAACCAGGTGTAGTGACCACACCTCTCTAGTATATAACCAGGTGTAGTGAGTGACCTCACCTCTCTAGTATATAACCAGGTGTAGTGACCTCACCTCTCTAGTATATAACCAGGTGTAGTGACCTCACCTCTCTAGTATATAACCAGGTGTAGTGACCTCACCTCTCTAGTATATAACCAAGTGTAGTGACCTCACCTCTCTAGTATATAACCAGGTGTAGTGACCTCACCTCTCAAGTATATAACCAGGTGTAGTGACCTCACCTCTCTAGTATATAACCAGGTGAAGTGACCTCACCTCTCTAGTATATAACCAGGTGAAGTGACCTCACCTCTCAAGTATATAACCAGGTGAAGTGACCTTACCTCTCTAGTATATAACCAGGTGAAGTGACCTCACCTCTCTAGTATATAACCAGGTGTAGTGACCTTACCTCTCTAGTATATAACCAGGTGTAGTGACCTCACCTCTCTAGTATATAACCAGGTGTAGTGACCTCACCTCTCTAGTATATAACCAGGTGTAGTGACCTCACCTTTCTAGTATATAACCAGGTGTAGTGACCTCACCGCTCTAGTATATAACCAGGTGTAGTGAGTGACCTCACCTCTCTAGTATATAACCAGGTGTAGTGACCTCACCTATCTAGTATATAACCAGGTGTAGTGACCTCACCTCTCTAGTATATAACCAGGTGAAGTGACCTCACCTCTCTAGTATATAACCAGGTGAAGTGACCTCACCTCTCAAGTATATAACCAGGTGAAGTGACCTTACCTCTCTAGTATATAACCAGGTGTAGTGACCTCACCTCTCTAGTATATAACCAGGTGTAGTGATCTCACCTCTCTAGTATATAACCAGGTGTAGTGACCTTACCTCTCTTGTATATAACCAGGTGTAGTGACCTCACCTCTCTAGTATATAACCAGGTGTAGTGACCTCACCTCTCTAGTATATAACCAGGTGTAGTGACCTTACCTCTCTTGTATATAACCAGGTGTAGTGACCTCACCTCTCTAGTATATAACCAGGTGTAGTGACCTCACCTCTCTAGTATATAACCAGGTGTAGTGACCTCACCTCTCTAGTATATAACCAGGTGTAGTGACCTCACCTCTCTAGTATATAACCAGGTGTAGTGACCTCACCTCTCTAGTATATAACCAAGTGTAGTGACCTCACCTCTCTAGTATATAACCAGGTGTAGTGACCTCACCTCTCAAGTATATAACCAGGTGTAGTGACCTCACCTCTCTAGTATATAACCAGGTGAAGTGACCACACCTCGCTAGTATATAACCAGGTGTAGTGACCTCACCTCTCTAGTATATAACCAGGTGAAGTGACCTCACCTCTCTAGTATATAACCAGGTGAAGTGACCTCACCTCTCTAGTATATAACCAGGTGAAGTGACCTCACCTCTCTAGTATATAACCAGGTGAAGTGACCTCACCTCTCTAGTATATAACCAGGTGAAGTGACCTCACCTCTCTAGTATATAACCAGGTGAAGTGACCTCACCTCTCTAGTATATAACCAGGTGAAGTGACCACACCTCGCTAGTATATAACCAGGTGAAGTGACCTCACCTCTCTAGTATATAACCAGGTGAAGTGACCTCACCTCTCTAGTATATAACCAGGTGAAGTGACCTCACCTCTCTAGTATATAACCAGGTGTAGTGACCTCACCTCTCTAGTATATAACCAGGTGTAGAGACCTCACCTCTCTAGTATATAACCAGGTGAAGTGACCTCACCTCTCTAGTATATAACCAGGTGTAGTGACCTCACCTCTCTAGTATATAACCAGGTGAAGTGACCTCACCTCTCTAGTATATAACCAGGTGTAGTGACCTCACCTCTCTAGTATATAACCAGGTGAAGTGACCTTACCTCTCTAGTATATAACCAGGTGAAGTGACCTCACCTCTCTAGTATATAACCAGGTGTAGTGACCTCACCTCTCTAGTATATAACCAGGTGTAGTGACCACGCCCACCTCTCTAGTATATAACCAGGTGTAGTGACCTCACCTCTCTAGTATATAACCAGGTGTAGTGACCACGCCTCTCTAGTATATAACCAGGTGAAGTGACCTCACCTCTCTAGTATATAACCAGGTGAAGTGACCTCACCTCTCTAGTATATAACCAGGTGAAGTGACCACGCCCACCTCTCTAGTATATAAACAGGTGTAGTGACCTTACCTCTCTAGTATATAACCAGGTGTAGTGACCTCCTCTCTAGTATATAACCAGGTGTAGTGAGTGACCTCACCTCTCTAGTATATAACCAGGTGAAGTGACCTTACCTCTCTAGTATATAACCAGGTGTAGTGACCACACCTCTCTAGTATATAACCAGGTGTAGTGAGTGACCTCACCTCTCTAGTATATAACCAGGTGTAGTGACCACACCTCTCTAGTATATAACCAGGTGTAGTGACCTTACCTCTCTATTATATAACCAGGTGTAGTGACCACACCTCTCTAGTATATAACCAGGTGTAGTGACCTCAACTCTCTAGTATATAACCAGGTGTAGTGACCTCACCTCTCTAGTATATAACCAGGTGTAGTGACCTCACCTCTCTAGTATATAACCAGGTGTAGTGGCCTCACCTCTCTAGTATATAACCAGGTGAAGTGACCTCACCTCTCTAGTATATAACCAGGTGAAGTGACCTCACCTCTCTAGTATATAACCAGGTGTAGTGACCACACCTCTCTAGTATATAACCAGGTGAAGTGACCTCACCTCTCTAGTATATAACCAGGTGTAGTGACCTCACCTCTCTAGTATATAACCAGGTGAAGTGACCTCACCTCTCTAGTATATAACCAGGTGAAGTGACCTCACCTCTCTAGTATATAACCAGGTAAAGTGACCTCACCTCTCTAGTATATAACCAGGTGTAGTGACTTCACCTCTCTAGTATATAACCAGGTGAAGTGACCTCACCTCTCTAGTATATAACCAGGTGAAGTGACCTCACCTCTCTAGTATATAACCAGGTGTAGTGACCACACCTCTCTAGTATATAACCAGGTGAAGTGACCACGCCCACCTCTCTAGTATATAACCAGGTGTAGTGACCTCACCTCTCTAGTATATAACCAGGTGAAGTGACCTCACCTCTCTAGTATATAACCAGGTGTAGTGACCTCACCTCTCTAGTATATAACCAGGTGTAGTGACCTCACCTCTCTAGTATATAACCAGGTGTAGTGACCTCACCTCTCTAGTATATAACCAGGTGTAGTGACCTCACCTCTCTAGTATATAACCAGGTGTAGTGACCTCACCTCTCTAGTATATAACCAGTTGAAGTGACCTCACCTCTCTAGTATATAACCAGGTGAAGTGACCTCACCTCTCTAGTATATAACCAGGTGAAGTGACCTCACCTCTCTAGTATATAACCAGGTGTAGTGACCTCACCTCTCTAGTATATAACCAGGTGTAGTGACCTCACCTCTAGTATATAACCAGGTGTAGTGACCTCACCTCTCTAGTATATAACCAGTTGAAGTGACCTCACCTCTCTAGTATATAACCAGTTGAAGTGACCTCACCTCTCTAGTATATAACCAGGTGAAGTGACCTCACCTCTCTAGTATATAACCTGGTGTAATGACCTCACCTCTCTAGTATATAACCAGGTGTAGTGACCTCACCTCTCTAGTATATAACCAGGTGTAGTGACCTCACCTCTCTAGTATATAACCAGGTGTAGTGACCTCACCTCTCTAGTATATAACCAGGTGTAGTGACCTCACCTCTCTAGTATATAACCAGGTGTAGTGACCTCACCTCTCTAGTATATAACCAGGTGAAGTAACCTCACCTCTCTAGTATATAACCAGGTGAAGTGACCTCACCTCTCAAGTATATAACCAGGTGAAGTGACCTCACCTCTCTAGTATATAACCAGGTGAAGTGACCTCACCTCTCTAGTATATAACCAGGTGAAGTGACCTCACCTCTCAAGTATATAACCAGGTGAAGTGACCTTACCTCTCTAGTATATAACCAGGTGAAGTGACCTCACCTCTCTAGTATATAACCAGGTGTAGTGACCTTACCTCTCTAGTATATAACCAGGTGTAGTGACCTCACCTCTCTAGTATATAACCAGGTGTAGTGACCTCACCTCTCTAGTATATAACCAGGTGTAGTGACCTCACCTTTCTAGTATATAACCAGGTGTAGTGACCTCACCGCTCTAGTATATAACCAGGTGTAGTGAGTGACCTCACCTCTCTAGTATATAACCAGGTGTAGTGACCTCACCTATCTAGTATATAACCAGGTGTAGTGACCTCACCTCTCTAGTATATAACCAGGTGAAGTGACCTCACCTCTCTAGTATATACCTAGGTGAAGTGACCTCACCTCTCAAGTATATAACCAGGTGAAGTGACCTTACCTCTCTAGTATATAACCAGGTGTAGTGACCACACCTCTCTAGTATATAACCAGGTGAAGTGACCACGCCCACCTCTCTAGTATATAACCAGGTGTAGTGACCTCACCTCTCTAGTATATAACCAGGTGAAGTGACCTCACCTCTCTAGTATATAACCAGGTGTAGTGACCTCACCTCTCTAGTATATAACCAGGTGTAGTGACCTCACCTCTCTAGTATATAACCAGGTGTAGTGACCTCACCTCTCTAGTATATAACCAGGTGTAGTGACCTCACCTCTCTAGTATATAACCAGTTGAAGTGACCTCACCTCTCTAGTATATAACCAGGTGAAGTGACCTCACCTCTCTAGTATATAACCAGGTGAAGTGACCTCACCTCTCTAGTATATAACCAGGTGTAGTGACCTCACCTCTCTAGTATATAACCAGGTGTAGTGACCTCACCTCTCTAGTATATAACCAGGTGTAGTGACCTCACCTCTCTAGTATATAACCAGTTGAAGTAACCTCACCTCTCTAGTATATAACCAGTTGAAGTGACCTCACCTCTCTAGTATATAACCAGGTGAAGTGACCTCACCTCTCTAGTATATAACCAGGTGTAGTGACCTCACCTCTCTAGTATATAACGAGGTGTAGTGACCTCACCTCTCTAGTATATAACCAGGTGTAGTGACCTCACCTCTCTAGTATATAACCAGTTGAAGTGACCTCACCTCTCTAGTATATAACCAGGTGAAGTGACCTCACCTCTCTAGTATATAACCAGGTGAAGTGACCTCACCTCTCTAGTATATAACCAGGTGTAGTGACCTCACCTCTCTAGTATATAACCAGGTGTAGTGACCTCACCTCTCTAGTATATAACCAGGTGTAGTGACCTCACCTCTCTAGTATATAACCAGTTGAAGTGACCTCACCTCTCTAGTATATAACCAGTTGAAGTGACCTCACCTCTCTAGTATATAACCAGGTGAAGTGACCTCACCTCTCTAGTATATAACCAGGTGTAGTGACCTCACCTCTCTAGTATATAACCAGGTGTAGTGACCTCACCTCTCTAGTATATAACCAGGTGTAGTGACCTCACCTCTCTAGTATATAACCAGGTGTAGTGACCTCACCTCTCTAGTATATAACCAGGTGTAGTGACCTCACCTCTCTAGTATATAACCAGGTGTAGTGACCTCACCTCTCTAGTATATAACCAGGTGAAGTAACCTCACCTCTCTAGTATATAACCAGGTGAAGTGACCTCACCTCTCAAGTATATAACCAGGTGAAGTGACCTCACCTCTCTAGTATATAACCAGGTGAAGTGACCTCACCTCTCTAGTATATAACCAGGTGAAGTGACCTCACCTCTCAAGTATATAACCAGGTGAAGTGACCTTACCTCTCTAGTATATAACCAGGTGAAGTGACCTCACCTCTCTAGTATATAACCAGGTGTAGTGACCTTACCTCTCTAGTATATAACCAGGTGTAGTGACCTCATCTCTCTAGTATATAACCAGGTGTAGTGACCTCACCTCTCTAGTATATAACCAGGTGTAGTGACCTCACCTTTCTAGTATATAACCAGGTGTAGTGACCTCACCGCTCTAGTATATAACCAGGTGTAGTGAGTGACCTCACCTCTCTAGTATATAACCAGGTGTAGTGACCTCACCTATCTAGTATATAACCAGGTGTAGTGACCTCACCTCTCTAGTATATAACCAGGTGAAGTGACCTCACCTCTCTAGTATATAACCAGGTGAAGTGACCTCACCTCTCAAGTATATAACCAGGTGAAGTGACCTTACCTCTCTAGTATATAACCAGGTGTAGTGACCTCACCTCTCTAGTATATAACCAGGTGTAGTGATCTCACCTCTCTAGTATATAACCAGGTGTAGTGACCTTACCTCTCTTGTATATAACCAGGTGTAGTGACCTCACCTCTCTAGTATATAACCAGGTGTAGTGACCTCACCTCTCTAGTATATAACCAGGTGTAGTGACCTCACCTTTCTATTATATAACCAGGTGTAGTGACCTCACCTCTCTAGTATATAACCAGGTGTAGTGACCACACCTCTCTAGTATATAACCAGGTGTAGTGAGTGACCTCACCTCTCTAGTATATAACCAGGTGTAGTGACCTCACCTCTCTAGTATATAACGGGGTGTAGTGACCTCACCTCTCTAGTATATAACCAGGTGTAGTGACCTCACCTCTCTAGTATATAACCAAGTGTAGTGACCTCACCTCTCTAGTATATAACCAGGTGTAGTGACCTCACCTCTCAAGTATATAACCAGGTGTAGTGACCTCACCTCTCTAGTATATAACCAGGTGAAGTGACCTCACCTCTCTAGTATATAACCAGGTGAAGTGACCTCACCTCTCAAGTATATAACCAGGTGAAGTGACCTTACCTCTCTAGTATATAACCAGGTGAAGTGACCTCACCTCTCTAGTATATAACCAGGTGTAGTGACCTTACCTCTCTAGTATATAACCAGGTGTAGTGACCTCACCTCTCTAGTATATAACCAGGTGTAGTGACCTCACCTCTCTAGTATATAACCAGGTGTAGTGACCTCACCTTTCTAGTATATAACCAGGTGTAGTGACCTCACCGCTCTAGTATATAACCAGGTGTAGTGAGTGACCTCACCTCTCTAGTATATAACCAGGTGTAGTGACCTCACCTATCTAGTATATAACCAGGTGTAGTGACCTCACCTCTCTAGTATATAACCAGGTGAAGTGACCTCACCTCTCTAGTATATAACCAGGTGAAGTGACCTCACCTCTCAAGTATATAACCAGGTGAAGTGACCTTACCTCTCTAGTATATAACCAGGTGTAGTGACCTCACCTCTCTAGTATATAACCAGGTGTAGTGATCTCACCTCTCTAGTATATAACCAGGTGTAGTGACCTTACCTCTCTTGTATATAACCAGGTGTAGTGACCTCACCTCTCTAGTATATAACCAGGTGTAGTGACCTCACCTCTCTAGTATATAACCAGGTGTAGTGACCTCACCTTTCTATTATATAACCAGGTGTAGTGACCTCACCTCTCTAGTATATAACCAGGTGTAGTGACCACACCTCTCTAGTATATAACCAGGTGTAGTGAGTGACCTCACCTCTCTAGTATATAACCAGGTGTAGTGACCTCACCTCTCTAGTATATAACCAGGTGTAGTGACCTCACCTCTCTAGTATATAACCAGGTGTAGTGACCTCACCTCTCTAGTATATAACCAAGTGTAGTGACCTCACCTCTCTAGTATATAACCAGGTGTAGTGACCTCACCTCTCAAGTATATAACCAGGTGTAGTGACCTCACCTCTCTAGTATATAACCAGGTGAAGTGACCACACCTCGCTAGTATATAACCAGGTGTAGTGACCTCACCTCTCTAGTATATAACCAGGTGAAGTGACCTCACCTCTCTAGTATATAACCAGGTGAAGTGACCTCACCTCTCTAGTATATAACCAGGTGAAGTGACCTCACCTCTCTAGTATATAACCAGGTGAAGTGACCTCACCTCTCTAGTATATAACCAGGTGAAGTGACCTCACCTCTCTAGTATATAACCAGGTGAAGTGACCTCACCTCTCTAGTATATAACCAGGTGAAGTGACCACACCTCGCTAGTATATAACCAGGTGAAGTGACCTCACCTCTCTAGTATATAACCAGGTGAAGTGACCTCACCTCTCTAGTATATAACCAGGTGAAGTGACCTCACCTCTCTAGTATATAACCAGGTGTAGTGACCTCACCTCTCTAGTATATAACCAGGTGTAGAGACCTCACCTCTCTAGTATATAACCAGGTGTAGTGACCTCACCTCTCTAGTATATAACCAGGTGTAGTGACCTCACCTCTCTACTATATAACCAGGTGTAGTGACCTCACCTCTCTAGTATATAACCAGGTGTAGTGACCTCACCTCTCAAGTATATAACCAGGTGTAGTGACCTCACCTCTCTAGTATATAACCAGGTGAAGTGACCTCACCTCTCTAGTATATAACCAGGTGTAGTGACCTCACCTCTCTAGTATATAACCAGGTGAAGTGACCTCACCTCTCTAGTATATAACCAGGTGTAGTGACCTCACCTCTCTAGTATATAACCAGGTGAAGTGACCTTACCTCTAGTATATAACCAGGTGAAGTGACCTCACCTCTCTAGTATATAACCAGGTGTAGTGACCTCACCTCTCTAGTATATAACCAGGTGTAGTGACCACGCCCACCTCTCTAGTATATAACCAGGTGTAGTGACCTCACCTCTCTAGTATATAACCAGGTGTAGTGACCACGCCTCTCTAGTATATAACCAGGTGAAGTGACCTCACCTCTCTAGTATATAACCAGGTGAAGTGACCTCACCTCTCTAGTATATAACCAGGTGAAGTGACCACGCCCACCTCTCTAGTATATAAACAGGTGTAGTGACCTTACCTCTCTAGTATATAACCAGGTGTAGTGACCTCCTCTCTAGTATATAACCAGGTGTAGTGAGTGACCTCACCTCTCTAGTATATAACCAGGTGAAGTGACCTTACCTCTCTAGTATATAACCAGGTGTAGTGACCACACCTCTCTAGTATATAACCAGGTGTAGTGAGTGACCTCACCTCTCTAGTATATAACCAGGTGTAGTGACCACACCTCTCTAGTATATAACCAGGTGTAGTGACCTTACCTCTCTATTATATAACCAGGTGTAGTGACCACACCTCTCTAGTATATAACCAGGTGTAGTGACCTCAACTCTCTAGTATATAACCAGGTGTAGTGACCTCACCTCTCTAGTATATAACCAGGTGTAGTGACCTCACCTCTCTAGTATATAACCAGGTGTAGTGACCTCACCTCTCTAGTATATAACCAGGTGAAGTGACCTCACCTCTCTAGTATATAACCAGGTGAAGTGACCTCACCTCACTGTGGGGAAAATAAAAAGGTACACTAGATTACAGTAGATATCATTATCTGTTCTTATGCACGCCTGGTGATACTAAATCCAAATTGAACTCGGGCATTTGAAAGATAATATATGTATATATATAAATGTGCAAATTGGCTATAATAAGGTAATGTATAAGCATCTATTCTATATTCTATAATAATATTTAAATTTGCATTGGTCCGGATGGGAGAATTCAGTACTGTATCTACAGAACCTTCGGTTTTATCATCTTCCCTTTATTCATTTCCTTAGATTTTTTTCAAGAGGGTACTGAACGAGATCAGTGGCAGTTTTTTAAGTTTGGTCATTATTATTATGGTGTTATTCACTGTCAAAGATGCAAAGACAAATCATAATTCATATTCTCCTTGTTTCATCACAATTTAAGCAAGCCTAGTAATAGACACAATATTTCTGACACTGTGAATACATTCCCTGAGGTCCATAGATGTACCTAGATACCAAGAATATGCAAATAGCCCTTGTAGAAGTGGAGCAATATTCCATTTACCTAGGCATATATTTTATGCGGATTTGAAACGCTTAGAATCTTAAAGCTGCTATAGATAAAATGTGTACAGTATGTAGACTATTCTTTTTTTCTTTAATAATACATCCACAGAGATTTTATAAAATATTGCCTTCCCCCCCTCAAATAATTATTGATTCGTGAATTTGTATCATTTAACTGGAAAATCCATGTTTCAATATAAAAATAAAAATAAAGATCCCATCCTCAGAGACGTTCTGGAGACAGAGAAGAACTTTAGTATTATTCCCGAATGATGTTTTAACCACCGAGTGTCTCTGATCAGATAGAAGACATACAGCCCTACCAGCTGTGAAAGACATACAGCCCGAATAGCTAATATGCAGTTATTATTGTCTAGCTTCCAAGAGCAGCTTGGTTTCTGTCCCCGGGGGATGAAACCTTTTTCAAGTACTCAGTACAATGCTAAATCTATCTGGCATGAATACACAGTATTCATGTACCCAAATACACCCTTTTCTGTAGGGGTCAGGAATTTTCAGACTTCAATATGGTCACATGTCAGCTGTAAACTGGTATTTTTTTGTTTGTTAGCTGTATACATTCCAACAACCATCACTGGTATAGAGTCTTTGGTCAGTAACATGGGTCTCCAAGTCCCTCTGCTCTGCAGAGAGTCCCGACACTGTGGAAAACCTCCTGTGTGGTCCCTGTCCCCAAGTGCCCGCATCCCAGCACGTCCAAGGACTACAGGCCGGTGGCTCTAACCTCTCATATAATGAAGACCATGGAGAGGTTAGTCCTGGAGCAACTCCGCCCGGTGACCAAACCCCGCCTAGACCCACTCCAGTTCGCCTACCAGCCCCGACTGGGGGTAGAGGATGCTGTCATCTACCTGCTGAACCGAGCCTACACTCACCTAGACAAGCCGGGGAGCACTGTGAGAGTCATGTTCTTTGACTTCTCCAGTGCTTTTGATACCATAAGGCCTGGGCTACTGGGTGAGAAGTTGGAGGCGATGCAAGTAGAGGCCCCCCTGGTGTCCTGGGTTGTTGACTATCTGACGGGAAGACCACAGTACGTGCGCCTACGGAGCTGTGTGTCAGACAGACTGGTCAGCAACACCGGGGCCCCGCAGGGAACAGTCCTCTCTCCCTTCCTCTTCACTGTCTACACCAACGACTTCCACCATTGGTCAGAGTCCTGCCACCTTCAGAAGTTTTCTGATGACTCTGCGATAGTGGGATGTATAAAGGACGGTGACGAGAGGGAATACCAGGAACTGGTAGTGGACTTTATCACATGGTGCGATAAAAACCACCTGCAGCTAAATGTGGCGAAGACCAAGGAACTGGTTGTGGAGCTGGGGAGGAGGAGGAGTGCACCTGTGACCCCTGTTTCCATCAGGGGAGTTGATGTGGACATGGTTGAGGTGTACAAATACCTCGGTGTGCACATCGACAACAAACTGAACGGGTCAAAACATGCAGAAGCACTATACAAGAAGGGCCAGAGCTGACTCTACTTCCTCAGAAGGCTGAGATCCTTCAATGTCTGTACAAGGATGTTGAGGATGTTCTATGAGTCGGTGGTGGCGGGCACCTTCTTGTACGCTGTGACCTGCTGGGGCAGCGGACTGAGAGCAGTGGACACAACCAGGCTGGATAAGCTGGTCAGGAAGGCCAGCAGCGTGGTTGGGGTGGAGCTGGACTCTCTAGCAAGGGTGGCGGAGAGGAGGAGCCTTGCTAAGCTCCAGGCCATCAGGGAAAACCCCACCCACCCACTATACACAGACTTGGCTGACAGGAGGAGCATGTTCAGTGCTAGGCTCACACTACCCAAATGCAGCACTGAACGGCACAGGAAGTCCTTCATTCCAACAGCCATCAGACTATATAATGCATCACTGTGCCTCACTGCATCACTGAGCACAGAGCGGCAGCTCAATAGTGGCAGGGGTCAGCGACGGCTGCCAGACATTGATCTAGGACTTATAGGAACCCAAGGAGGACAATACACTACCTGAAGCATACTGCACCTTATGTGACACTGTGAATACTGTGAATATATATTTCATTTAGTTAGATTTAAATTATAATTATATTGACCAAATTGTTTACACTGCTTCCCCCATGCTCAGTATATTCTTACTGTATTTATTTCTGTATATTTTATTTCATTTCATTTTATTCTATTTGACTCTACTCTTATCCTAGGCAACTTGATTTGATTTGTGTTATTATTCTAATTTGTGACCTGTCCTGTCTAAATGTTTAAATGTTTAAATGTTGAGCGATTTGCAGTGTAAAATTTCCCACAGGATAATAAAAGTATTTCTATTCTATCTATTCTATTCTATCAGTAAGATTTAAATAAATTCCCATTCCCACTTTATCCAATCAGGAGAGAGAACTCCTCACTGCAAAAATGGTCTGACAAAAATAAGAAATAAAAACTAGTTTTAAGCACATGTGTCCTTGAAACAAGTAAAATAATCTGCTAGTGCAGTAAGATAATGTGGCTTGGCAAGTATTCTTGAAATAAGTACAAATATGTAGTATTCTCTCTCCTTATTGGATAAAGTTGATTGATTGATTGAAAACTTTAATTAACAGATTGCGGAATGGGTACAGTACAGTACAGCTCAATACATACAATTGTTAAGGGGATGCAGACCAGAGAAAGACTTTTGTCTTGTTTACATCAGGGTCCCCCATTTTCAATTAATCTGTACATTGGGGGACGGGGGGATGCCTGTAGCTGTTCCGCAACCGTTCCTATTTCCGGGGTAGGCCTGATTGGCCCCGACAGGCACGTGACCCGCCGCGGCAGCCCCAGGACGCGACGCGGCAATGAGGCTGCTGTGGTTCACCTCACCGCCGCTTTAGGAAGGAGTTCGCGGCGCCTTTCACATCGCAGTCATCAGTCATAATAATATCATCAATCATCTCTAATAATATGAATCACTGTTCAATGTACTAATATACAATACGGCTCACTTTTCCCACTTCAATGACAGAGCCGCTGTTTAATAATATTGTCGCGGCGGAGCTCCGTCGCGGCAGCATTATGTAGCAGTAATCCCTCCTTTTTTACCATCGACAAACTAGCTCAATTGGTAACGCTGCTTGGCTGTGGATCCTATGGTCCGTTTGTGACAAGTTCGATTCCCTTTTTTTTTTTTTTAACGTGCATTGCACTATAGCGTATTGTATATCGCTGATGTCGGGACAAAACCTCATAACTCCATTTAATTTTTTTTTTTATATAAATCAACTCCGTAGATCATCCTCCATGTGTGTGTGGGTTTTACAAAGTTTAAACAATGGGAAAGCATTAAACCGATCATCTGTCTAAACCTCCTAACTCTATTCACCCTCAAATCTGTGTTAGTTTTTTTCATCTGCTGAAAAGTTGGGTTTTTGGAGTTATGAGGTTTTGTCCCGACAGCAGCGATATTGTATATTGTATGGTACAATTTACAGTAAGGTGTATGCGTTGCAGTGCAAATGCTTCTTACTGTTGCGCTCCAGAGACCGTTACTGTACCATACAATATACAATATACAATACGCTATAGTGCAATGCACGTTAAAAAAAAACTTAAGGGAATCGAACTTGTCACATTGGATTGGGTAGGTGGGGGGGGGGTGGGGGTGGGGGGGGGACTGTACATTGGAGGTGGTTGGGTGGGGGGTGGGGTTGGGTAGGAGTGGGGGGTGGCACTCCAATGGTGCACCCAATGATTTGAGCAGAAGCGCGTGCACGCACATGCACGGACGTGCACGGCACGCGCGTGCATACAGGAATGCGCTGCACTCGCCAACTTGCTATAATTACCCACCTGGGCTACTTTGCATATCACTAGCGCCGGTCGTCAGGACTCAGGTGTGTTAAAATACATTCTCAGATACATTCACACCTAACTTGTGAATGAAATGTGTTACATTCCATTCGTAGAGGCAATTAGGCACTGTCTTTAGTCTGTACAAGTAGATTACCATTTAGATTATGGTTGAATAAACATTGATGCCTAACATTGATTCAATATAAAATCAACTAAAATGTGCATGCAGATTACCATTTAGATGATGGTTGAATAAACATTGATATAGTATATGGTTGAAAACCTAACGTAAAAAAAAATATGTAAGTCATAGACAACGTTTTGTATAATTTCGATGTCAGGCTTCAACATAGATTCAATATTTCTGCCTAACCCTATTTCAACGTTGATTCACTCATATTTTGCTATCTGGGTGTAAATAACTCATGTCCATATATACCGATATGCCCTACTTTGTTTACTTGTTTTATTGCACAATGTCGTTCTATTGGATTCTTATTATATATTACTATTGTATTATGCACATCGCTGCGGGCAAGACGCCCCGCATTTCATTGTATACTTGTATGCCGTGACAAATAAAACTCTTGACTTGACTTGACTTGACTCGTTTATACTGAAGCTCAAACAAAACAAAAACACACATCAATATGGCCACAAGGTGGCGCCAAAAGACTGAACAAGCTCCAGTTTGGTGTCACCAGTGAACCTCTGCACTGCATCAGAGACATGCATGACGCTCTGTAGAAACTACACCTACTGAGAAACACAAGAGTTCTCATATACTACAAAGAAAATGATAAAACAAAAATAAAAATAGAGACAAGGGGGGGGGGGAGGGTTCTAACTAGAGGGTATTTCAGTTCAATACTGTAGTAATAATGTACAACTGCACAAAAATGTAAATGTAATATTGTACAACTGCATTTCCCATGGATTCCTTGTAGCTTCATATTCATATTTCATACACATCCCGTTACACACACACACGCTCTCAGACACCAGTGTTTCCACTACATGTATCTAACCACAGTACCCCCCCCCCCCCCCAACACGTGGGGGTCAAGCGGTGCGTCTCAACTCTGACCTCTGACCTCGATGGCGTCGATATCGCTCAGCCGTGGGGAAAAAAGGGCACATTTATGAACTCTTTCCGTAAAATCACAAGACAATCGCCTCCTCTGTCCTAAAACAAATAAGATACATCCTTGTTCGTAATGAGACAGTTACTGCTTAAAGGGACATTTCACTTTAGTAGAACCTCAAGTCGTCTTCTGTCAACAGCACCGTTCCTAGAGGTGTGGAGGTAAGACCGAGGAAACTAGTGAAACTAAAGTGAAATATCTCTTTAAGGTAAGTAATACCTTACTTAATCTCTTTAAGATAAGTAATACCTTACTTAACCTCTTTAAGGTAATACCTGCCAGGCGGTAGAGCCAGAGGAAGGGAAGTGAAGTGGGATCGGTCCCGAACACACAGACACACACACACACACACACACACACACACACACACACACACACACATAGACAAACAAACACACGTTACTGTCATGACTATATCACACACACACACACACACACACACACACACACACACACACACACACACACACACACACACACACACACACACACACACACACACACACACACACACACACACACACACACACACACACACACACACACCTCACTGTCATGACTATATCACAGAGAGAGACACCTCTGATGGGCAGATGTTTATATCCGGGTGTTTGGCATCACCAGCCGGTCCTATACCGAAGTATGGGTAAAGTTTCTCAGTGAAGGTGTGTTTATGAGTGCAGATGTGAGTCATGTCTTCACGGTCGTAGAAGGTCAGCTTCCTCCTGTTATAGTCCAGCTGTACTCTGATCCTCTGGGGGCTCCTTTTCACTGTGAGGATCTGACTCAGACCATTAGTGTACTTACCACTCCTATAATGTAGAGCCCAGATACCATGTTGTGGTGATGCCACTAGCCCCTCTCTCTTGTTGTCAAATGACTCTTTAGCTACACCTATAGTCCAGTGAGGATGGTCTCCCACCTCCACCTCCCAGCTGTGTTTCCCTGAGCTGAAGCTCTCAGAACCCAGAACAATGCTATACACCATGTTCCTCTCTGGGTTGTCAGGGAGATGCTGCTTTGTGTCTGTGCGTCTCACACTGGTCAGATCATCAGATGTAGAGAGACTGGGTGCTGCAGTGTTTGGGTCCAGAGTGACAGGAGTGAACTTGACCCTCTCCTTCATCTTCTCCCAGACTCTGAAGGCCAGGTTACCCAGGTGTTTGGCCTCGTCTATCAGCACTCCTGAGACCAGCTGTGGACGAGGCAGGTTGCACTGAGCTCTGGAAGAACATTCAAGAGTCAGTCCTGCTGTGGGCTTAGCTTCAGAGCCGCAGAGAAGAGAGAGATATTGATTTCCATAAAAATAACTGCATTCCATCTCTTCTCCATCATGTTTCCAATACAATCATTTCCACTCAATCAATAAATACACAATACACAATAAATACATACATACATACTATTGTACATTCCACTACCCTCTCAACCTCAGTCACATCATCCAGATCATCCAGACCTGTCTCAAACCCCGCCCCTTTTCTTGATCCTCCAATCACAGCTGTCTCTTACCTCAGAGGTAAGTCAGAAGTCAGAGGTAAGCGACAGCTGTGATTGGAGGATCAAGAAAAGAGGGCAGGGTTTTGAGACAGGTCCAGATGCAGATGTAAAAGGAGAGAGAGAGAGAGAGAGAGAGAGAGAGAGAGAGAGAGAGAGAGAGAGAGAGAGAGAGAGAGAGAGAGAAAGAGAGAGAGAGAGTGAGAGAGAGAGATACAGACAGAGAGAAAGAGAGAGAGAGAGAGGGAGAGAGAGAGGGAGAGAGACAGACAGACAGAGAGAGAGCAAAAGAGAGAGAGAGAGAGTGAGAGATACAGACAGAGAGAAAGAGAGAGAGAGGGAGAGAGAGAGACAGACAGCAAAGAGAGAGAGAGAGGCTCGCGTGGCCGTCCACTTCAGAGCAGAAGCGCACAGATTTACATTGGAACAGCTGTAAATACCTACTATTATTTATATACATATAGAACTGCTCTACATAATAATAACTTTATTTTAATGGATTTTAATATATCATGCTTTAAGTACTGTAGTTTTAATGTAGTTGGTGTTTTTTTATATAGTGGTCTCTTTACTGTAGTTTAAAAAAGAAATATATGGTGGTGAGTGTCTATGTATTGTGACTGTATGTTTGTCTTTCAACCACTGCACAAATGAAGTTCCGAAAGGAAAATAAAGTAAGTTGAAGTTGAAGTCAGTCCCCGTTTGAAGATAAAAAAAATACAAATAAAAGATTTCCAGTTCCAGTGTCCATTTTGCATGTATAACCCGTTATTATCTCATTAATTAGAATGTTAGAATGAATTTTAGAATGATGATCAGTGTGATGTACTCCTGATAAAGTATAGTAATATGGTTTATTTGTATTGGGAGAGATACAGACACATTAGCTGGTTGAACAACATCTATATGTGTGGTAATAATGCAGATATTGAGTGTATTTCTGTGAAAATGCGTGTGGCGCACGCCTCTGAATCCAACCGGAGCGGAAAAATAACTTCGCTTCCTGCCCGTGAGTCATGCACCCGTGGTGAACAGCGACGCCTGTTAACCCTTTCACTGCCACACGACAGAAGGTTAACCCTTTACTATCACACAACCGACGGTCGCCGGGTTAACCTTCTGTCGTGTGGCAGTGAAAGGGTTAACCGGCTGTCGTGTGGCAGTGAAAGGGTTAACCTTCTGTGTATTGTCACAGTGAAAGGGTTAACCGTTTTGGTAGTGCAGTGGTGAAAGGGTTAACATGGGGGCAGTCATGGAAAGAGTCAGAGAGAAAGGAGAGAGAGAGAAAGGAGAGAAAGATAGAAAGAAAGAGAGAAATTGAGAAAAAGAGAGAAAGAGAGCGACAAAAAGAGAGAGAAATCACTTACCTTTTCAGTGTGGTCTTGTAGTTCTATGGAGGTAAAGACAGATCAAGTTAAACACTAGACTGTAAAAACTGAGCATCATCTGGTCACTTTTAAACTATCAGCCAATTGTATTCAACTAAAACTGTGTAAAATGCAATTCATAAATGGTTCAAATTAATTGAGTTCAGCTCAATTCTATTTCAAACGGCACATAGTCTTTTTTATTATGTATAGGTTACTAATACTTATTTAATAAATATGAATGAACCCCAATCCCAGTTTTTACAGTGTACTAAACATCCTCAGCATCATTCCCTATGAACTGAAGAGAGACCAGTCCTGACCTGCAGGAAGGAGATGTGTTCAGCGTTCAGCTCCTGCTCTATGGCTCTGATTGTGTCTGAAAGGGTTGACATCTCTCTGTCCAGCTCCTCAATCTTCTCCTTCATCGTCTGGCTCTTCTGCTCCTCTTCCTCCTTCAGTGCAGCTACCCTGGCCTCCTTTTCCTCATGGAGAAACTGGAGAAGCTTCTTAAACTCCTTCTCAATCTGCTTCTCTGTGTGCAGGGCCTGGACCTGGAGATTATAAGATAAAATAAGATATTCCTTTATTGATCCCCTTGGGGAAATTCAGGCATCATAGCAGCATGGGGGATGGGGGGGGCAAGGGCATAATTTAGTTTTCAATGGTGGAGGGGACACATTTGTGGGGCGTGGTCAGTGGCTGTAAGGAGGTAGATTTAAAAAAAAAAAAAAAAAAAAAAAAAAAAACCAGTTGTGCAAGTCCATTTTGGTGAGATGTTTCTATATACAATTCACTTATGACAAGTCATAACGCCGCACGAGTCTCGGAACGTGAGAGAGAGAGAGATCATGCTAGTTATTATCTACAATGTATAAAACAACAGCCTAGAGGCTTTTAAATACAACAAGGTCATAGACAGATATTTCACAGAGACCAAGCAATGCTGTTGCATTTCATGGCAATCACAGACACAGACCATCGTTCAGTTTCACACCAAACTTTCAGGGGAGGGGTGCTATGTATTTGAGCACACCTGACGACATGGCTGTTGTTGTTATGCAAAGACGGCTGTGCTCGGTACTTAGCGCGTGCACACAAAGATGCGACTCGTCCCTCGCCGGGTGCTCACCTTGTCTTTGCATGACAATGGCTCAGGTCGTCAGAGACCTGAGCTCAGAGATGGAACAAGCAGCCGTTTTCCGTGTGGTCCAAGTGCCGCGTCGCGTCTCCGTTTATTATCATGTAACATTGTTTTGGACGGTAAAAAAGTGCAGGGGACCATAACTGCCTTCTGAAAACATGCACGTGCACATGCAAACATGTCCCCTGTGTCCCCCCCCCATAATTACGCCCGTGGGGGGGGGGGGGGGGGGGTACAGGTAGTAAAAACAACAGAAGCAGTGTAAACAAATAAGTTTAAGGAAATAAGTCAATATAATTTACTATCTAACTAACTATACAGTATTCACAGTGTGACATAAGGTGCAGTATGCATAAGGTAGTGTTATAATTTACTATCTAACTAACTTAAATATACAGTAGGGGGGTTAAAAATCATGTCTCTCCCACAATGGACTACAAATGTACAATAGGGCACTTATTTTTACTGTGTGCAGGTTGAGTGCAGCTGCAACCTTACAGTAAATAATTTATCATTAATACAGAATATTAGTACCTTTACGTGTTCTGCTGTGCGGACGCATGTTTGTTTGATTTCTTTAAAGGCCTGTAGCTTGTCACGTAAGGTCTTCAGTGGAGCCTGGAGCTGCTTCTGCAATGGAATTCATTCATTCATTCATGATGTATTTCACTTGAAAGATGCAAGTCTGAGGACTCTGTGCTGCAGCACCGGTTTCAACACACGGATTGGAGTACGTTTGCCACCCAGGCCACCCTGGACTCCCACACTGACACTGACTCCCACACTGACATTGACTCCCACGCTGACATTGACTCCCAAACTGACATTGACTCTCACACTGACATTGACTCCCACACCTCCTACGTTGTGGACAAATATAAATCAACTCCAACATCAGTGTCTGAATCTAATCCCATCTAATTGTTCTGATTGTCTAATGTTTCTGTATTCATTAACAACGTGACAACAATGTTTACTCTGTGTATTTATTGAGTATAATTAAAGATTGAATAAATTAATATAATAATGATTTTGCCATACCTTGTGATCCTCCGAAGCCTCCTCTATGGGGCAGCAGTTGTGGCTCTTGTGTTTTCTGGATGACTGACACACCACACAGATGGGCTGGTGGTCATCCAGACAGAAGATCTTGAGTTCTTCTCTGTGCAGACTGCAGCGCACCTCAGAACCTGCTGGAGCTCCCTGGCTTCTCTCCCTGAAGGCCTCACACAGGTTCTTCAAAGCCAAGTTACGAGGAGGATTTAAAATTGAAGAGACTTCCTTACAAAGTGGACAGTTCTTGTCTTCTCTGTCTCTCCAGTATTGTTGCAGACAGGCTTTACAGAAGCTGTGGCTACACAATAAGAGGACAGGATCTGTGTAGATGTCACGGCACACAGGACAAGACAGATCCTCTTCACAATGAGACGAAGCCATTTTGTCTCTCAGTAACACTCCCTCCTCTGGAAAGCTCCCTGAAGTTTACTTTCACTTTTGTTATAAACTTACTTAGATTCAGTCAGCAGCTGGTTGAAGTCACTGTTTGATCACTAGTTATGAGGGCCGACGTTCCATTCTACTGGTTAAAGTTGCTTACTCGTGAGTAGTATGTGCGTTGATAAAGACAAATAATGTCCACAGCCGCTACAGTGTAAAACAAAGATATCAAAATGGTTTATTTCTCTTCCACAGCGAAGTCTTTCTTTACAGAAGCGGTCCCAAAGCTTTTTTCCTAAATATTCACATTACTACTACAAGGTCCAGTCTCCAAATCACCGCCGACTCGACACATGAAGATTCCTCCACACTGGAAAGCCGAAAATCTATGCTGTTTAGTCTATCGGTTCAGTACTGCTCAGCACTGTTTCAAGATGCACACTGACCTGGCAGAGAGAATTGCTGAATATATATACACAAACGTTCTAGAATGTTCGGTCATGACATCATATGATGACATCACCAATGTTCTATAACATTTGGCTATAAAACTTCACCACTGTTCTAGAATGTCCTTTTATGACATCCTACTGTGACATCACAAATGTTCTAGAATGTACTATTATGACAAATAAGACGTTCAATGACTTTATCTAAATCCAATCAACATTCCTAATGCCGTTTCAATGTAAGGATATAAAAATAAACATAAACATTCATATATAATATACCATAACCTAAATATATAGCTTTGGCGCCTCTACACTAGTCCTTCCTGTGTTTGTCTAAAGCTAGTCCTACTCCTTCAGTACGAGCTGTGGGTTTTATCTGGAGCAGGCGGGTGTCGGTCGATGAGGAGTGTAGAAACACTGATGTTTATCACCTGTATATCAAAGGTTATAATCCTAGTTATGTCATTAATGGCAAAGCGTCTTGCTTCGCCTATTGGACTATGCTCGCGCCTGTGGGCGTTTGTTGAGAGAACTTTTCATGCACCTACCATTCACCTAGCCACGCCCACCTCTCTAGTATATAACCAGGTGAGGTGGTCACGCCCACCTCTCTAGTATATAACCACACAGTAAATTTCGCAAGGTAAATTTTACTCAAACTGAGTACATTTTACTCAAACTCAATTTTACGCCCAGCTCTCTAGTATATAACCAGGTGTAGTGACCTCACCTCTCTAGTATATAACCAGGTGTAGTGACCTCACCTCTCTAGTATATAACCAGGTGTAGTGACCTCACCTCTCTAGTATATAACCAGGTGTAGTGACCACGCCTCTCTAGTATATAACCAGGTGTAGTGACCACACCTCTCTAGTATATAACCAGGTGAAGTGACCTCACCTCTCTAGTATATAACCAGGTGTAGTGACCTCACCTCTCTAGTATATAACCAGGTGTAGTGGCCTCACCCCTCTAGTATATAACCAGGTGAAGTGACCTCACCTCTCTAGTATATAACCAGGTGTAGTGACCTCACCTCTCTAGTATATAACCAGGTGAAGTGACCATACCTCTCTAGTATATAACCAGGTGAAGTGACTTCACCTCTCTAGTATATAACCAGGTGTAGTGACCTCACCTCTCTAGTATATAACCAGGTGTAGTGACCACGCCCACCTCTCTAGTATATAACCAGGTGAAGTGACCTCACCTCTCTAGTATATAACCAGGTGTAGTGACCACACCTCTCTAGTATAACTAGGTGTAGTGACCTCACCTCTCTAGTATATAACCAGGTGAAGTGACCTTACCTCTCTAGTATATAACCAGGTGTAGTGACCTCACCTCTCTAGTATCTAACCAGGTGTAGTGACCTCACCTCTCTAGTATATAACCAGGTGTAGTGACCTCACCTCTCTAGTATATAACCAGGTGAAGTGACCTCACCTCTCTAGTATATAACCAGGTGAAGTGACCTCACCTCACTGTGGGGAAAATAAAAAAGTACACTAGATTACAGTAGATATCATTATCTGTTCTTATGCACGCCTGGTGATACTAAATCCAAATTGAACTCGGGCATTTGAAAGATAATATATGTATATATATATAAATGTGCGAATTGGCTATAATAAGGTAATGTATAAGCATCTATTCTATATTCTATAATAATATTTAAAATTGCATTAAATGAGATATCAGTTTGATATCTCATGCATCAAAAGTACTCCTGAAAATCATCAAGAACAGAATAGAACCCATAATTGAACATCAGCTCTCGGATAGCCAAATGGGTTTTCGCAAAGGAAAAGGAACAAGAGATGCAATCTGCCAACTCAGAATCATTGGTGAAAAATCGATAGACCAACAGAAGAAGCTGTATATTTGCTTCATCGATTTCACGAAGGCCTTCGACAGAGTTGAACATACAACATTGATGAGAACAATGGAAGAATTCAAAATACCAGTTTCTGACCGAAGAATAATTGCCAACTTATACTGGAGGCAGAAGGCTAATTGTTGTGAAGGGCCAGATTAAACCGAATATATGTATTTATTTATATATATATATTTAATTGTATTTGTATATTCTCTAATATTCCCTGATATCCCTTGTATATTCCTTGTACAATATGCATTGAATATCCATTCTAGCCTACTGAACATCCCATAATAGTCTCCATTCTACTATTGGTCGAGACCTTGGTGCCAGGCTGCCATACCCCTCAGACCCAGTTCAAACGTACCGCTCCACATGTACGAACAAGTCCTAGTTCCGCGTAGGAATCTGGCTACCGCACCACTAATGGGACTATTTGTTCATAGTGCGTATATATACTGCGCTACTAAAGTAGGACTTTCTTTTCAGTCCAGTTTCTTACCCTCCAATAGAGTCACAGACGTAAAGCCTCCCAGCGACGCCACGTGTGGGAGTAAGGCCAAGTTCGCCTACCATCGGTATTGAGACATCGTGTATATTGATATTTGAATAGTCATATTTGGCACTATATCGTCGAGTTGGACGTAGTCTATTAAGCTAATAATAGTCTGTTAATATATAGTGCTTCGTGCGGTGAGAATACTACCGTAGTCAGTACCCCATCGTTTCGGGCATAGAACTGGCTGCTTACCCAGGGTGGTTGACCCCATGTGAAGCTGCACCCGAGGAGCCCCAGAGCCGACGAGCGAGTGGACCTGTATACCGGATTATTCTACCGACGACAGCCCGCCTTCCCAGGCACGGATTATGCTTTGTATACTTTGATTATTCCATGGATAAAGACCCCCGACACTGCCGTGTGTTGGAACCCCCCCCCCTGGAGAGGACGCAAGGTGAGGAGACGCTCTGCAAGACGAGGTCGCTTCACGTCTCTCCCCCGTGGACCGGAGAGAGCCGGCCCACAAAGAGTCCACCTGCTTTCATCTGTGGTCCAAGGATCGCCGGCGCATTGAACGGCACTACAGTGGGTTCACCTGGGATACCCTTGGCCGGACGAGGCAGCCGGATTCTACCCCCCCCCCCCCTCCTACTCCTGTCGGCTTACAAGCGACCGGATTAACCCCCCTAGTGTATCCAGTCTTATAATCATTAAAGTATCATTGCTGTTATTCCTTAACTATTCCAGGTCGTATATTTACCACCTGCGCCTTCAGAGATTGGACATTCTCTATTGATATACCGACGAATACTCTTTGCCATAAAAGTGCATACTATTTCAATTCATAAATGTAATTAAGTGATTAAGTGCTTGTTCTACACACCATCGCTGTGTAGAAATAAAGACCTGTTTCTAATTCGTACATTTGTGTTGGATCCGTTTCATCTACGTGAGAGTGTTTATGATAATATATTTATGCCGTGTACTGGGTGGCCGAATATTAAGTACAAAGGTAGTGGTAGTAAGTATCATATCTAGTAATACAGTCAGGGAATTGTACCCCTCAGTTACAATTGGTCCTTCGAGCCGGAGGGTAATTAGTGTAATATTAATATAGTGTTATTAATATTGAAATGGCCTATGATGAACACTCCACGAAACGATCCTCCTAACCAACGCCCGCAGCGCGAACGACGGCTCCCTCAGTACTTAGAGGCTTACGCTGTCAGTCAACAACCTAGTCTTCTACTAACAGTAAACGCGGTAAAACTAGAAAGTAAAAGTATGTCTAACCCCAACGCCCAGACTACCCCGACCATAGAGGCCCCTACGGGCTCTAATGTAACTGACCAAGTTCACGGTGGGGACCAGTGGGAACCAGACATGACTTCACACCCCGCCAGTACTGAAGAAGTAGTCCCCGATGAGTCCCGGGAGGAATACAACGCTACCGAGAGAGAACTCGGCACGGAAGAAGACGGGGAGAGCACCGTGGAGATAGAACTCCAAGGCTCCGCAAGGAGTACCCCGAGGGAAGGCTCCCCTATACAACCGCCTTCTCCCAGCGAGGCAGAGAGGACCCTACAGCAGGCCTTCCTCATCAGCCTGAACGCCGCTGCTGAACGCGACCGACTGCAGATCCAGCAGCGAAGCGAACACGAGCAGATACGTCTAGAAATAAGACGCATTCAGATGGAAGAGAATGTGGCCCGAGAACGAGCCGGTGCTCAACGGGACGCAGCGCGCGACAGACAGCAGTCGCAACTAATAGAACAGCTGATCAGACGGACAACACCCTCTCCCTCCACCAGAGGCTCCAGGAACTCGTCTAGACACACCTCCAGGGCGGCATCCCCTAGCCGAGTAAACAACCCTGAACTTGACCAACAGACGAGGTCTATACCCCCCACAGACCACCTCCCCCCACCGGTCCAAGCGAGACCTAGCAACCGGGAAGGAGCAGCATATCCTGTGGAGAGGCTAAACCAGAGACTACAAGCACTGGATGACCTAACTGAAGACGAAGAGGAAGAGGAGGAGAACCACGCCCGAAGACAGCACAGTACTCTACCGGACCAGGAGGCCCGGTACAGCCCAGGCTATACTCCCGCGGAGCTGCGCTACAGACCCCTGACTCTATACCCGGGTGAGCACGACGCACGACCCGCACCGAGGAACAGCACCTGGACAAGCGGGCCATGGTACACTGCCGGTACCAGCCCATACCAAGGAGCGGGAGGAGACTCGCCTAGGAGGCCTCTCCCCCAACGCTCGCCGATGTATCCACAGTCAGCGTCATACATTGGCACGCCTATGGTACCCGACTTCACCCAAGAGAACCGGGCCCAGTATACAGAACTCCGCATGTGTCTGGAGACCATGTTGGTGGATGTATTGGATGAACGCCACAAATACGCCATCCTACTGAAGCACTTAAAGGTACCCCGCGCACATAATATAGCGCTCGCCTACGCGACTTCCACCACCCCATACACAGCAGCGCTGGTAGCATTGGACCAGAGGTATGGGCGCATATGGGATTACGTGATCCAGGAGATCCGACACATCGACCGCTTACCCCCAGCAATAGACAATCGAGCACTGGACGACCTGTCCATCAGAGTGCAGTCCCTGGTAGGGATGTTGGGAGCGCAAAGAGAGAAGGGGAGGCATGAACTTTACGCCAACTCAAATGTGGAAAGGATCCTGGAGAAGCTGCCGCCCGCTCGTCAGGAGCGCTTTAGGCGGCAGAGGGACCACAGAGACCCGAATGGCCCCGAACCGAACCTCCTCGATCTAGCAGACTTCCTGGCGAGAGAAGTCAGCAGCCTACGGCTAGATACATTCGGACGGAGCACCCCTGGCTCCAGAGAAGGAACCAGACGACTAAATGATGGAAGAAGATCGGTGACTGTGATGCACCAATCGGAGTCAGTACCGAGCAGCAGGAGCCACAGTACCCCCTCCAGAACGGAGAAGTGGAAGATAGTGTGCCCCTACTGTGAGAAAGAACACTGGCTAGCGCAATGTGACTCCTTCCCCAAGCTGAACGCGGAGGAAGCAGGTCAATGGATAAAGTCCAACAAGCGCTGTTTTCGCTGTGCGCGCTCACACATGGCAGCCGAATGCCGCTTAAAGAAAAGGTGCACCAAGTGCGATGGAGCCCATCTGGACATACTTCACGACAGTAACAGACGGCGCCCTTCACCTGCACCATCCAGCCGCAAAGCGAGCGTCATGTACATCGATCCCGCCAGCAGCAGTGGAGCCCGAGTACTCCTAAAAGTAGTGCGTGTGACACTAAGCTACCAGAATAAAGTCCTGGACACTTACGCCGTCCTCGATGACGGGTCAGAGAAGACCCTGCTGCTCGCCTCCGCTGCGGCCCAGCTAGGGCTGCGGGGAAGCGAAACCCAAATGACAATTCGGACAATAAGACGAGATTTGAAGACGATAAAGGGCGAGAATGTCTCATTCTCTATCGCAGCAAGCGGCCAGCCTGAGCGACGGTACCAGATTGCAGACGCTTTCACCAGCCAAGAAATAGGATTGTCGCGGTACACATACCCCGTCGCCAAGCTGATGGAGAAATATGCACATCTGCGCAAGTTACCGATCCCGCTCATAGACAATGCTATGCCGACCCTGTTGATAGGCTCCGACCATGCAGACCTCATTGTCCCGATAGACCGGGTTCATACCGGACCCCGAGGCTGTCCTGCAGCAGTCGAGACCCGTTTGGGATGGACTCTCCAAGGCCCGCTCGCCAAATCTCTCAACCGAAGTACAGCCACTAGATGTCTCCACTCCCGAGTCACAGAGGGAGAAACCGCACTCCTGCAACACGTAGAGCGGCTATGGACCTTGGAACAAATGCCCTTTAAGAACGGAAAGAAAGACATTCGCTCTAAAGATGACATTTACGCCATTCACCTCCTCGAGACAGGGACCAAGAGAGTCCCGGTCAACGGCGTGTTGAGATACGCCACGCCACTCCTGCGGCGAGAAGGAATGCCTACTTTCCACGCCAAGACAGACGCCACAGAACGGTACCTGCTGAACACGGAGCGGCGCTTAGCCAAGAACCCCGCCCAAGAGAGTGTATACCGCGCTGAGATTGAGAAGCTCATCACAGCGGGACACGTCACAAAGATGGACATTAAAGAGGCTGACCAGACCACTGAATCGTGGTACGTGCCCCACCACAAGGTCCATCACAACGGTAAAGACCGCATAGTATTTAACTGCAGCTACCAGATCGGATCCCAAAATCTGAATAAAGAGTTACTGCCCGGTCCCACACTCGGCCCCTCCCTACTCGGCGTTCTACTCCGCTTCCGCCAGGAAAAGGTGGCCATCAGCGGGGACATTAAAGGAATGTTCCTGCAGGTGAGATTAGTAGAGGCGGACAAGCCCCTGTTACGGTTCCTATGGAGAGAGAAGCCAGGAGATGAGCACCCAGCCATCTACCAATGGGAAGTCCTCCCCTTCGGAACGACGTGCAGCCCCTGCTGTGCGACATTTGCACTACAGAAACATGTAGCAGAGGACCCAGCAGCGGACGAAGAGGTCCGACACAGCGTAAAGAACAGCTTCTACGTAGACAACTGTCTACAAAGCCTTTCAACCCAGGAAGAGGCCGAGGCTCTCCTGATTAAACTCCGCGCCTCATTGATCAAAGGCGGCTTTGATCTCAGGCAGTGGGCCAGCAGCGATCCGCAAGTACTGCGCAGCCTCTCCTCCGAGGACAAGGCAGCCAGCAGCGAGACCTGGATGGCTACAATCCCGGGAGAAGCCCAGGAGATGACCCTGGGATTGGTGTGGCGATTCAAAACAGATTCGCTTCACTACAGACACAAGCCCCTGACTACGGAGCAGGGAAGGCCGGCGGCGGCGCCGACCACCAGACGGAGTGTGTACACAACACTCGCTCGACAATATGACCCGCTAGGATGTATTCTACCGTACACCACCAGGGCAAAAATGATTGTACGAGCATTGTGGGACAAGGACCAGGGCTGGGACGACCCCATTCCCGCACACCTTGCATCCACCTGGAGAGAGTGGGAGATGGAGCTCCACTCACTCCCAGGCGTTAATATGCGCCGAAGCTACTTCCCACCCACGGTGAGGCCAGAGACATGTAAAATGGACTTACACGTCTTCAGTGACGCCTCAGAGGTCGCATACGGATCAGTAGCCTACTTGCGGGCCCAAGACCAGGGGGGAGAGATCTACACAGCATTTGTCCTCGCCCGCTCGAGAATAGCCCCACGCAAGCAACAATCTATCCCACGTCTAGAGCTCTGCGCAGCCCTAGCCGGAGCGCACCTAGCCACGCTCATCCAACGTGAGCTCACCATACCGGTGTCTAGAACAATCCTGTGGTCAGATTCCACGACGGTACTCGCCTGGATCAAATCGGATTCATGCAAGTACAAAGTCTTCGTGGGAGTCAGAGTCACCGAGATTCAAGACTTAACCGAAGAGTTAACCGGAGAAACAGAGTGGCGCTACGTTGATACAAAACAGAACCCAGCTGACGTCATCACCCGGGGGATGCCCCTGGATGACCTCACCCGTCGCAATGTCTACAGTGACGGCCCCGCATTCCTAAGACTCCCGGAAGGACAGTGGCCCATGCCTATCCCGAGGGAAGCAAGTCCAGAGGAGGTGGAAAATAAGAAGTCTGTGTTCTGTGGATTGAGCACCGTAGCCTCCACCGACCCTAACATAGACGATTGCACGTCCATAGAGAGTGCACAACAAAGAACATTCCTGCGGTACCACCCGGAGTGCAAGTCCCCCGCTGATATGTCAGCAGCTAACTACGAGGAAGCAGAATTGCTTCTACTGCAGCGAGCCCAGAGAGACTCGTTCCCCGATGAATTGGCCTGTCTACAGGGAGGAAAGCTCGTCCCATCCGACAGCAGATTAATTCACCTGGCCCCCGAGAGCGACGCTCATACCCTCATCAGAGTGGGTGGTCGCCTACGCAGAGCCCCCAATCTACCGAATGACATTAAATACCCGATCGTATTGAACAGCCGACACAAGGTCACAGAGCTGATTATAAAGAAATACGATGAGGATGTACATCACGCAGGAGCAGAAAGAGTCTTCGCGGAAATCAGACGTCGTTACTGGATCCTACAAGGAAGAGAGGCGGTACGACGCTTCCAGCGAACATGTCTAGACTGCCGCAAGTGGCGCGCGCAGCCCAGCATACCAAGGATGGCTGACCTTCCTCCATGTCGCCTCCGAATCGGTGACAAGCCATTCCACTCAACGGGTATGGACTGCTTTGGCCCGCTGCACATAAAGAAAGGAAGAGGAACCGAGAAGCGGTGGGGTATTGTATTCAAATGCATGACCACCAGAGCGATACACATCGAGCTTCTCCCGACCATGAGCACAGACTCATTCCTTATGGCCTTCCGAAGATTCACATCACGGAAAGGAAGACCGTCTACCCTATTGTCCGATCATGGGACAAACTTCAAAGGCGGCGAAAGAGAGCTGAGAGAGAGCTTCCAAGCTATGGGCCCAGAACTTAAGACCCATCTCGCTCCAGCACAGGTTGATTTCCAATTCAACCCCCCAAACGCACCCCACTTCGGTGGCACTTGGGAACGAGAAGTGCGCTCCATAAAGACAGCCCTGTACGCAGTACTTGGGGCCCAGACTGTGGCGGAAGAAGTCCTAATGACAGTCCTCACAGAGATTGAGGGAGTACTTAACTCGAAGCCCCTCGGATATGTCTCCAGTGATGTGGCGGATATCGACCCAGTTACCCCCAACACACTCCTGATGGGGCGGCTAGATCCTGCATTACCCCAGACAATGTACCGGCCTGAAGAAGCGAACGGCCGACGAATGTGGAGGTACAGCCAAGTATTAGCCGACAAGTTTTGGAACAGTTTCCTACTGCACTACCTACCGTCTCTACAGACCCGCCAGAAGTGGGTAAAGGAGAGAGACAATTTGACAGAAGGAACAGTCGTCATGATTATTGATCAATCACTGCCCAGAGCTATGTGGCCGGCCGGCCGCGTAAGCAAAGTGATCACCGGTGCCGACGGCAAGGTCCGAGCAGCTGAAGTGCTCGTCCAGGGTCGCACTTACACCTGTCCCGTGGCAAGGCTCATAGAACTGCCTCGACTCCCATACACAATCGATGATGACCATGACCCTACAACCCTATGACTTTGTGAAGTTGACTGACCCCTACAGCAAACCCTTATGTGTAAATAGACAACGCGATTAATCTGTCTCTGTTTAACTGATTAGGTCTGGGACCTATTCAGGGGGTGGCTGTTGTGAAGGGCCAGATTAAACCGAATATATGTATTTATTTATATATATATATTTAATTGTATTTGTATATTCTCTAATATTCCCTGATATACCTTGTATATTCCTTGTACAATATGCATTGAATATCCATTCTAGCCTACTGAACATCCCATAATAGTCTCCATTCTACTATTGGTCGAGACCTTGGTGCCAGGCTGCCATACCCCTCAGACCCAGTTCAAACGTACCGCTCCACATGTACGAACAAGTCCTAGTTCCGCGTAGGAATCTGGCTACCGCACCACTAATGGGACTATTTGTTCATAGTGCGTATATATACTGCGCTACTAAAGTAGGACTTTCTTTTCAGTCCAGTTTCTTACCCTCCAATAGAGTCACAGACGTAAAGCCTCCCCGCGACGCCACGTGTGGGAGTAAGGCCAAGTTCGCCTACCATCGGTATTGAGACATCGTGTATATTGATATTTGAATAGTCATATTTGGCACTATATCGTCGAGTTGGACGTAGTCTATTAAGCTAATAATAGTCTGTTAATATATAGTGCTTCGTGCGGTGAGAATACTACCGTAGTCAGTACCCCATCGTTTCGGGCATAGAACTGGCTGCTTACCCAGGGTGGTTGACCCCATGTGAAGCTGCACCCGAGGAGCCCCAGAGCCGACGAGCGAGTGGACCTGTATACCGGATTATTCTACCGACGACAGCCCGCCTTCCCAGGCACGGATTATGCTTTGTATACTTTGATTATTCCATGGATAAAGACCCCCGACACTGCCGTGTGTTGGAACCCCCCCCCCTGGAGAGGACGCAAGGTGAGGAGACGCTCTGCAAGACGAGGTCGCTTCACGTCTCTCCCCCGTGGACCGGAGAGAGCCGGCCCACAAAGAGTCCACCTGCTTTCATCTGTGGTCCAAGGATCGCCGGCGCATTGAACGGCACTACAGTGGGTTCACCTGGGATACCCTTGGCCGGACGAGGCAGCCGGATTCTACCCCCCCCCCCTCCTACTCCTGTCGGCTTACAAGCGACCGGATTAACCCCCCTAGTGTATCCAGTCTTATAATCATTAAAGTATCATTGCTGTTATTCCTTAACTATTCCAGGTCGTATATTTACCACCTGCGCCTTCAGAGATTGGACATTCTCTATTGATATACCGACGAATACTCTTTGCCATAAAAGTGCATACTATTTCAATTCATAAATGTAATTAAGTGATTAAGTGCTTGTTCTACACACCATCGCTGTGTAGAAATAAAGACCTGTTTCTAATTCGTACATTTGTGTTGGATCCGTTTCATCTACGTGAGAGTGTTTATGATAATATATTTATGCCGTGTACTGGGTGGCCGAATATTAAGTACAAAGGTAGTGGTAGTAAGTATCATATCTAGTAATACAGTCAGGGAATTGTACCCCTCAGTTACACTAATGTTAGAATAGGAAAGGAGAAATCAAGAGACTTCCCGGTGGAGAAGGGTGTAAGACAAGGATGCATCTTGTCCCCTGTACTCTTTAATATGTACAGTGAATCACTGATGAAAAAAGGTCTGAGAGGAGGGAAAGGAGTAAAACTTGGCGAAGAGAACATCACCAATATAAGATACACGGATGACACTGCTATAGTCTGTAACTGTCAAGAAGATCTACAGGACATGATGAATAAGCTGAATGTCGAATGCAAAAACTATGGAATGTCACTAAACACAAAGAAAACTAAAGTAATGATCATTGAAAAAACACCAGGAACTGTTTGTAAAATACAGGTGGATGGAGAAAAACTTGAACAAGTGAAGGAGTACATGTACCTTGGAAGCTGGATCAGTGAAGGTGGAAGAGCTAACATGGACATTAAGAGAAGAACCGGAATTGCAAAGGGCGCATTCTGGAACCATAAAGAATTATTGAGAAGAAACATAAGTTGGAAAACGAAGACCAGGATTTTGGAAACGTATGTTATGTCAGTCTTTTCATACGGAGCAGAAGCATGGACGCTGAATGAAGAGGCAAAAAGGATGATAGACTCTTTTGAAATGTGGACACTGAGGAAGATGCTGAAGATAACATGGAAGGATAAGATCAAGAATGAGGAGGTACTGAGAAGAGCGGATATGCAAGGAGGACAGCTGCTGGAGAGGTTGAAAAAGAGAAAGATGGAGTTGTGCGGGCATGTTCTGAGAGGATCCAGCGGGGAGATGTTCAAGAAGGTGGTGATGGGGAAGGTGGATGGAAAGAGAGGAAGTGGAAGACCAAGAAGAGGCTGGGTAGACGATGTCTGTGATTGGAGTGGAGTGAGAGGCGGAGTCACGGAGTTGGAGAGAAGAAGTGGGGACAGAATGGGTTGGAGAGTGATAGGCAACCTTCGGAACGAAGAAGCCACCTAATGATGATGATTGGTCCGGATGGGAGAATTCAGTACTGTATCTACAGAACCTTCGGTTTTATCATCTTCCCTTTATTAATTTCCTTAGATTTCTTGTACACATGATCTCAAGAGGGTACTGAACGAGATCAGTGGCAGTTTTTTAAGTTTGGTCATTATTATCATGGTGTTATTCACTGTCAAAGATGCAAAGACAAATCATAATTCATATTCTCCTTTGTTTCATCACAATTTAAGCAAGCCTAGTAATAGACACAATATTTCTGACACTGTGAATACATTCCCTGAGGTCCATAGATGTACCTAGATACCAAGAATATGCAAATAGCCCTTGTAGAAGTGGAGCAATATTCCATTTACCTAGGCATATATTTTATGCGGATTTGAAACGCTTAGAATCTTAAAGCTGCTATAGATAAAATGTGTACAGTGTTGTGAAGGGCCAGATTAAACCGAATATATATATTTATTTATATATATATATTTAATTGTATTTGTATATTCTCTAATATTCCCTGATATCCCTTGTATATTCCTTGTACAATATGCATTGAATATCCATTCTAGCCTACTGAACATCCCATAATAGTCTCCATTCTACTATTGGTCGAGACCTTGGTGCCAGGCTGCCATACCCCTCAGACCCAGTTCAAACGTACCGCTCGACATGTACGAACAAGTCCTAGTTCCGCGTAGGAATTTGGCTACCGCACCACTAATGGGACTATTTGTTAATAGTGCGTATATATACTGCGCTACTAAAGTAGGACTTTCTTTTCAGTCCAGTTTCTTACCCTCCAATAGAGTCACAGACGTAAAGCCTCCCCGCGACGCCACGTGTGGGAGTAAGGCCAAGTTCGGCCTACCATCGGTATTGAGACATCGTGTATATTAATATTTGAATAGTCATATTTGGCACTATATCGTCGAGTTGGACGTAGTCTATTAAGCTAGTAATAGTCTGTTAATATATAGTGCTTCGTGCGGTGAGAATACTACCGTAGTCAGTACCCCATCGTTTCGGGCAGAGAACTGGCTGCTTACCCAGGGTGGTTGACCCTATGTGAAGCTGCACCCGAGGAGCCCCAGAGCCGACGAGCGAGTGGACCTGTATACCGGATTATTCTACCGACGACAGCCCGCCTTCCCAGGCACGGATTATGCTTTGGATACTTTGATTATTCCATGGATAAAGACCCCCGACACTGCCGTGTGTTGGAACCCCCCCCCCTGGAGAGGACGCAAGGTGAGGAGACGCTCTGCAAGACGAGGTCGCTTCACGTCTCTCCCCCGTGGACCGGAGAGAGCCGGCCCACAAAGAGTCCACCTGCTTTCATCTGTGGTCCAAGGATCGCCGGCGCATTGAACGGCACTACAGTGGGTTCACCTGGGATACCCTTGGCCGGACGAGGCAGCCGGATTCTACCCCCCCCCCCCCCCTCCTACTCCTGTCGGCTTACAAGCGACCGGATTAACCCCCTCTAGTGTATCTAGTATAATCATTAAAGTATCATTGCTGTTATTCCTTAACTATTCCAGGTCGTATATTTACCACCTGCGCCTTCAGAGATTGGACATTCTCTATTGATATACCGACGAATACTCCTTGCCATAAAAGTGCATACTATTTCAATTCATAAATGTAATTAAGTGATTAAGTGCTTATTCTACACACCATCGCTGTGTAGAAATAAAGACCTGTTTCTAATTCGTACATTTGTGTTGGATCCGTTTCATCTACGTGAGAGTGTTCATGATAATATATTTATGCCGTGTACTGGGTGGCCGAATATTAAGTACAAAGGTAGTGGTAGTAAGTATCATATCTAGTAATACAGTCAGGGAATTGTACCCCTCAGTTACAATTGGTCCTTCGAGCCGGAGGGTAATTAGTGTAATATTAATATAGTGTTATTAATATTGAAATGGCCTATGATGAACACTCCACGAAACGATCCTCCTAACCAACGCCCGCAGCGCGAACGACGGCTCCCTCAGTACTTAGAGGCTTACGCTGTCAGTCAACAACCTAGTCTTCTACTAACAGTAAACGCGGTAAAACTAGAAAGTAAAAGTATGTCTAACCCCAACGCCCAGACTACCCCGACCATAGAGGCCCCTACGGGCTCTAATGTAACTGACCAAGTTCACGGTGGGGACCAGTGGGAACCAGACATGACTTCACATCCCGCCAGTACTGAAGAAGTAGTCCCCGATGAGTCCCGGGAGGAATACAACGCTACCGAGAGAGAACTCGGCACGGAAGAAGACGGGGAGAGCACCGTGGAGATAGAGCTCCAAGGCTCCGCAAGGAGTACCCCGAGGGAAGGCTCCCCTATACAACCGCCTTCTCCAGAGGCAGAGAGGACTTCCTCATCAGCCTGAACGCCGCTGCTGAACGCGACCGACTGCAGATCCAGCAGCGAAGCGAACACGAGCAGATACGTCTAGAAATAAGACGCATTCAGATGGAAGAGAATGTGGCCCGAGAACGAGCCGGTGCTCAACGGGACGCAGCGTGCGACAGACAGCAGTCGCAACTAATAGAACAGCTGATCAGACGGACAACACCCTCTCCCTCCGCCAGAGGCTCCAGGAACTCGTCTAGACACACCTCCAGGGCGGCATCCCCTAGCCGAGTAAACAACCCTGAACTTGACCAACAGACGAGGTCTATACCCCCCACAGACCACCTCCCCCCACCGGTCCAAGCGAGACCTAGCAACCGGGAAGGAGCAGCATATCCTGTGGAGAGGCTAAACCAGAGACTACAAGCACTGGATGACCTAACTGAAGACGAAGAGGAAGAGGAGGAGAACCACGCCCGAAGACAGCACAGTACTCTACCGGACCAGGAGGTCCGGTACAGCCCAGGCTATACTCCCGCGGAGCTGCGCTACAGACCCCCGACTCTATACACGGGTGAGCACGACGCACGACCCGCACCGAGGAACAGCACCTGGACAAGCGGGCCATGGTACACTGCCGGTACCAGCCCATACCAAGGAGCGGGAGGAGACTCGCCTAGGAGGCCTCTCCCCCAACGCTCGCCGATGTATCCACAGTCAGCGTCATACATTGGCACGCCTATGGTGCCCGACTTCACCCAAGAGAACCGGGCCCAGTATACAGAACTCCGCATGTGTCTGGAGACCATGTTGGTGGATGTATTGGATGAACGCCACAAATACGCCATCCTACTGAAGCACTTAAAGGTACCCCGCGCACATAATATAGCGCTCGCCTACGCGACTTCCACCACCCCATACACAGCAGCGCTGGTAGCATTGGACCAGAGGTATGGGCGCATATGGGATTACGTGATCCAGGAGATCCGACACATCGACCGCTTACCCCCAGCAATAGACAATCGAGCACTGGACGACCTGTCCATCAGAGTGCAGTCCCTGGTAGGGATGTTGGGAGCGCAAAGAGAGAAGGGGAGGCATGAACTTTACGCCAACTCAAATGTGGAAAGGATCCTGGAGAAGCTGCCGCCCGCTCGTCAGGAGCGCTTTAGGCGGCAGAGGGACCACAGAGACCCGAATGGCCCCGAACCGAACCTCCTCGATCTAGCAGACTTCCTGGCGAGAGAAGTCAGCAGCCTACGGCTAGATACATTCGGACGGAGCACCCCTGGCTCCAGAGAAGGAACCAGACGACTAAATGATGGAAGAAGATCGGTGACTGTGATGCACCAATCGGAGTCAGTACCGAGCAGCAGGAGCCACAGTACCCCCTCCAGAATGGAGAAGTGGAAGATAGTGTGCCCCTACTGTGAGAAAGAACACTGGCTAGCGCAATGTGACTCCTTCCCCAAGCTGAACGCGGAGGAAGCAGGTCAATGGATAAAGTCCAACAAGCGCTGTTTTCGCTGTGCGCGCTCACACATGGCAGCCGAATGCCGCTTAAAGAAAAGGTGCACCAAGTGCGATGGAGCCCATCTGGACATACTTCACGACAGTAACAGACGGCGCCCTTCACCTGCACCATCCAGCCGCAAAGCGAGCGTCATGTACATCGATCCCGCCAGCAGCAGTGGAGCCCGAGTACTCCTAAAAGTAGTGCGTGTGACACTAAGCTACCAGAATAAAGTCCTGGACACTTACGCCATCCTCGATGACGGGTCAGAGAAGACCCTGCTGCTCGCCTCCGCTGCGGCCCAGCTAGGGCTGCGGGGAAGCGAAACCCAAATGACAATTCGGACAATAAGACGAGATTTGAAGACGATAAAGGGCGAGAATGTCTCATTCTCTATCGCAGCAAGCGGCCAGCCTGAGCGACGGTACCAGATTACAGACGCTTTCACCAGCCAAGAAATAGGACTGTCGCGGTACACATACCCCGTCGCCAAGCTGATGGAGAAATATGCACATCTGCGCAAGTTACCGATCCCGCTCATAGACAATGCTATGCCGACCCTGTTGATAGGCTCCGACCATGCAGACCTCATTGTCCCGATAGACCGGGTTCATACCGGACCCCGAGGCTGTCCTGCAGCAGTCGAGACCCGTTTGGGATGGACTCTCCAAGGCCCGCTCGCCAAATCTCTCAACCGAAGTACAGCCACTAGATGTCTCCACTCCCGAGTCACAGAGGGAGAAACCGCACTCCTGCAACACGTAGAGCGGCTATGGACCTTGGAACAAATACCCTTTAAGAACGGAAAGAAAGACATTCGCTCTAAAGATGACATTTACGCCATTCACCTCCTCGAGACAGGGACCAAGAGAGTCCCGGTCAACGGCGTGTTGAGATACGCCACGCCACTCCTGCGGCGAGAAGGAATGCCTACTTTCCACACCAAGACAGACGCCACAGAACGGTACCTGCTGAACACGGAGCGGCGCTTAGCCAAGAACCCCGCCCAAGAGAGTGTATACCGCGCTGAGATTGAGAAGCTCATCACAGCGGGACACGTCACAAAGATGGACATTAAAGAGGCTGACCAGACCACTGAATCGTGGTACGTGCCCCACCACAAGGTCCATCACAACGGTAAAGACCGCATAGTATTTAACTGCAGCTACCAGATCGGATCCCAAAATCTGAATAAAGAGTTACTGCCCGGTCCCACACTCGGCCCCTCCCTACTCGGCGTTCTACTCCGCTTCCGCCAGGAAAAGGTGGCCATCAGCGGGGACATTAAAGGAATGTTCCTGCAGGTGAGATTAGTAGAGGCGGACAAGCCCCTGTTACGGTTCCTATGGAGAGAGAAGCCAGGAGATGAGCACCCAGCCATCTACCAATGGGAAGTCCTCCCCTTCGGAACGACGTGCAGCCCCTGCTGTGCGACATTTGCACTACAGAAACATGTAGCAGAGGACCCAGCAGCGGACGAAGAGGTCCGACACAGCGTAAAGAACAGCTTCTACGTAGACAACTGTCTACAAAGCCTTTCAACCCAGGAAGAAGCCGAGGCTCTCCTGATTAAACTCCGCGCCTCATTGATCAAAGGCGGCTTTGATCTCAGGCAGTGGGCCAGCAGCGATCCGCAAGTACTGCGTAGCCTCTCCTCCGAGGACAAGGCAGCCAGCAGCGAGACCTGGATGGCTACAATCCCGGGAGAAGCCCAGGAGATGACCCTGGGATTGGTGTGGCGATTCAAAACAGATTCGCTTCACTACAGACACAAGCCCCTGACTACGGAGCAGGGAAGGCCGGCGGCGGACCCGACCACCAGACGGAGTGTGTACACAACACTCGCCCGACAATATGACCCGCTAGGATGTATTCTACCGTACACCACCAGGGCAAAAATGATTGTACGAGCATTGTGGGACAAGGACCAGGGCTTGGACGACCCCATTCCCGCACACCTTGCATCCACCTGGAGAGAGTGGGAGATGGAGCTCCACTCACTCCCAGGCGTTAATATGCGCCGAAGCTACTTCCCACCCACGGTGAGGCCAGAGACATGTAAAATGGACTTACACGTCTTCAGTGACGCCTCAGAGGTCGCATACGGATCAGTAGCCTACTTGCGGGCCCAAGACCAGGGGGGAGAGATCTACACAGCATTTGTCCTCGCCCGCTCGAGAATAGCCCCACGCAAGCAACAATCTATCCCACGTCTAGAGCTCTGCGCAGCCCTAGCCGGAGCGCACCGTAGCAAGTCCAGAGGAGGTGGAAATTAAGAAGTCTGTGTTCTGTGGATTGAGCACCGTAGCCTCCACCGACCCTAACATAGACGATTGCACGTCCATAGAGAGTGCACAACAAAGAACATTCCTGCGGTACCACCCGGAGTGCAAGTCCCCCGCTGATATGTCAGCAGCTAACTACGAGGAAGCAGAATTGCTTCTACTGCAGCGAGCCCAGAGACTCGTTCCCCGATGAATTGGCCTGTCTACAGGGAGGAAAGCCCGTCCCATCCGACAGCAGATTAATTCACCTGGCCCCCGAGAGCGACGATCATACCCTCATCAGAGTGGGTGGTCGCCTACGCAGAGCCCCCAACACACTCCTGATGGGGCGGCTAGATCCTGCATTACCACAGACAATGTACCGGCCTGAAGAAGCGAACGGCCGACGAATGTGGAGGTACAGCCAAGTATTAGCCGACAAGTTTTGGAACAGTTTCCTACTGCACTACCTACCGTCTCTACAGACCCGCCAGAAGTGGGTAAATGAGAGAGACAATTTGACAGAAGGAACAGTCGTCATGATTATTGATCAATCACTGCCCAGAGCTATGTGGCCGGCCGGCCGCGTAAGCAAAGTGATCACCGGTGCCGACGGCAAGGTCCGAGCAGCTGAAGTGCTCGTCCAGGGTCGCACTTACACCCGTCCCGTGGCAAGGCTCATAGAACTGCCTCGACTCCCAGACACAATCGATGATGACCATGACCCTACAACCCTATGACTTTGTGAAGTTGACTGACCCCTACAGCAAACCCTTATGTGTAAATAGACAACGCGATTAATCTGTCTCTGTTTAACTGATTAGGTCCGGGACCTATTCAGGGGGTGGCTGTTGTGAAGGGCCAGATTAAACCGAATATATATATTTATTTATATATATATATTTAATTGTATTTGTATATTCTCTAATATTCCCTGATATCCCTTGTATATTCCTTGTACAATATGCATTGAATATCCATTCTAGCCTACTGAACATCCCATAATAGTCTCCATTCTACTATTGGTCGAGACCTTGGTGCCAGGCTGCCATACCCCTCAGACCCAGTTCAAACGTACCGCTCGACATGTACGAACAAGTCCTAGTTCCGCGTAGGAATTTGGCTACCGCACCACTAATGGGACTATTTGTTCATAGTGCGTATATATACTGCGCTACTAAAGTAGGACTTTCTTTTCAGTCCAGTTTCTTACCCTCCAATAGAGTCACAGACGTAAAGCCTCCCCGCGACGCCACGTGTGGGAGTAAGGCCAAGTTCGGCCTACCATCGGTATTGAGACATCGTGTATATTAATATTTGAATAGTCATATTTGGCACTATATCGTCGAGTTGGACGTAGTCTATTAAGCTAGTAATAGTCTGTTAATATATAGTGCTTCGTGCGGTGAGAATACTACCGTAGTCAGTACCCCATCGTTTCGGGCAGAGAACTGGCTGCTTACCCAGGGTGGTTGACCCTATGTGAAGCTGCACCCGAGGAGCCCCAGAGCCGACGAGCGAGTGGACCTGTATACCGGATTATTCTACCGACGACAGCCCGCCTTCCCAGGCACGGATTATGCTTTGGATACTTTGATTATTCCATGGATAAAGACCCCCGACACTGCCGTGTGTTGGAACCCCCCCCCCTGGAGAGGACGCAAGGTGAGGAGACGCTCTGCAAGACGAGGTCGCTTCACGTCTCTCCCCCGTGGACCGGAGAGAGCCGGCCCACAAAGAGTCCACCTGCTTTCATCTGTGGTCCAAGGATCGCCGGCGCATTGAACGGCACTACAGTGGGTTCACCTGGGATACCCTTGGCCGGACGAGGCAGCCGGATTCTACCCCCCCCCCCCCCTCCTACTCCTGTCGGCTTACAAGCGACCGGATTAACCCCCTCTAGTGTATCTAGTATAATCATTAAAGTATCATTGCTGTTATTCCTTAACTATTCCAGGTCGTATATTTACCACCTGCGCCTTCAGAGATTGGACATTCTCTATTGATATACCGACGAATACTCCTTGCCATAAAAGTGCATACTATTTCAATTCATAAATGTAATTAAGTGATTAAGTGCTTATTCTACACACCATCGCTGTGTAGAAATAAAGACCTGTTTCTAATTCGTACATTTGTGTTGGATCCGTTTCATCTACGTGAGAGTGTTCATGATAATATATTTATGCCGTGTACTGGGTGGCCGAATATTAAGTACAAAGGTAGTGGTAGTAAGTATCATATCTAGTAATACAGTCAGGGAATTGTACCCCTCAGTTACATACAGTATGTAGACTATTCTTTTTTTCTTTAATAATACATCCACAGAGCTTTTATAAAATATTGCCTTCCCCCCCTCAAATAATTATTGATTCGTGAATTTGTATCATTTAACTGGAAAATCCATGTTTCAATATAAAAATAAAAATAAAGATCCCATCCTCAGAGACGTTCTGGAGACAGAGAAGAACTTTAGTATTATTCCCGAATGATGTTTTAACCACCGAGTGTCTCTGATCAGATAGAAGACATACAGCCCTACCAGCTGTGAAAGACATACAGCCCGAATAGCTAATATGCAGTTATTATTGTCTAGCTTCCAAGAGCAGCTTGGTTTCTGTCCCCGGGGGATGAAACATTTTTCAAGTACTCAGTACAATGCAAAATCTATCTGGCATGAATACAGTATTCATGTACCCAAATACACCCTTTTCTGTAGGGGTCAGGCATTTTCAGACTTCAATATGGTCACATGTCAGCTGTAAACTGGTATTTTTTTGTTTGTTAGCTGTATACATTCCAACAGCCATCACTGGTATAGAGTCTTTGGTCAGTAACATGGGTCTCCAAGTCCCTCTGCTCTGCAGAGAGTCCCGACACTGTGGAAAACCTCCTGTGTGGTCCCTGTCCCCAAGTGCCCGCATCCCAGCACGTCCAAGGACTACAGGCCGGTGGCTCTAACCTCTCATATAATGAAGACCATGGAGAGGTTAGTCCTGGAGCAACTCCGCCCGGTGACCAAACCCCACCTAGACCCACTCCAGTTCGCCTACCAGCCCCGACTGGGGGTAGAGGATGCTGTCATCTACCTGCTGAACCGAGCCTACACTCACCTAGACAAGCCGGGGAGCACTGTGAGAGTCATGTTCTTTGACTTCTCCAGTGCTTTTGATACCATAAGGCCTGGGCTACTGGGTGAGAAGTTGGAGGCGATGCAAGTAGAGGCCCCCCTGGTGTCCTGGGTTGTTGACTATCTGACGGGAAGACCACAGTACGTGCGCCTACGGAGCTGTGTGTCAGACAGACTGGTCAGCAACACCGGGGCCCCGCAGGGGACAGTCCTCTCTCCCTTCCTCTTCACTGTCTACACCAACGACTTCCACTATTGGTCAGAGTCCTGCCACCTTCAGAAGTTTTCTGATGACTCTGCGATAGTGGGATGTATAAAGGACGGTGACGAGAGGGAATACCGGGAACTGGTAGTGGACTTTATCACATGGTGCGATAAAAACCACCTGCAGCTAAATGTGGCGAAGACCAAGGAACTGGTTGTGGAGCTGGGGAGGAGGAGGAGTGCACCTGTGACCCCTGTTTCCATCAGGGGAGTTGATGTGGACATGGTTGAGGTGTACAAATACCTCGGTGTGCACATCGACAACAAACTGAACGGGTCAAAGCATGCAGAAGCACTATACAAGAAGGGCCAGAGCTGACTCTACTTCCTCAGAAGGCTGAGATCCTTCAATGTCTGTACAAGGATGTTGAGGATGTTCTATGAGTCGGTGGTGGCGGGCGCCTTCTTGTACGCTGTGACCTGCTGGGGCAGCGGACTGAGAGCAGTGGACACAACCAGGCTGGATAAGCTGGTCAGGAAGACCAGCAGCGTGGTTGGGGTGGAGCTGGACTCTCTAGCGAGGGTGGCGGAGAGGAGGAGCCTTGCTAAGCTCCAGGCCATCAGGGAAAACCCCACCCACCCACTATACACAGACTTGGCTGACAGGAGGAGCATGTTCAGTGCTAGGCTCACACTACCCAAATGCAGCACTGAACGGCACAGGAAGTCCTTCATTCCAACAGCCATCAGACTATATAATGCATCACTGTGCCTCACTGCATCACTGAGCACAGAGCGGCAGCTCAATAGTGGCAGGGGTCAGCGACGGCTGCCAGACATTGATCTAGGACTTATAGGAACCCAAGGAGGACAATACACTACCTGAAGCATACTGCACCTTATGTGACACTGTGAATACTGTGAATATATATTTCATTTAGTTAGATTTAAATTATAATTATATTGACCAAATTGTTTACACTGCTTCCCCCATGCTCAGTATATTCTTACTGTATTTATTTCTGTATATTTTATTTCATTTCATTTTATTCTATTTGACTCTACTCTTATCCTAGGCAACTTGATTTGATTTGTGTTATTATTCTAATTTGTGACCTGTCCTGTCTAAATGTTTAAATGTTTAAATGTTGAGCGATTTGCAGTGTAAAATTTCCCACGGGATAATAAAAGTATTTCTATTCTATCTATTCTATTCTATCAGTAAGATTTAAATAAATTCCCATTCCCACTTTATCCAATCAGGAGAGAGAACTCCTCACTGCAAAAATGGTCTGACAAAAATAAGAAATAAAAACTAGTTTTAAGCACATGTGTCCTTGAAACAAGTAAAATAATCTGCCAGTGCAGTAAGATAATGTGGCTTGGCAAGTATTCTTGAAATAAGTACAAATATGTAGTATTCTCTCTCCTTATTGGATAAAGTTGATTGATTGATTGAAAACGTTAATTAACAGATTGCGGAATGGGTACAGTACAGTACAGCTCAATACATACAATTGTTAAGGGGATGCAGACCAGAGAAAGACTTTTGTCTTGTTTACATCAGGGTCCCCCATTTTCAATTAATCTGTACATTGGGGGACGGGGGGATGCCTGTAGCTGTTCCGCAACCGTTCCTATTTTCGGGGTAGGCCTGATTGGCCGCGACAGGCACGTGACCCGCCGCGGCCACGCCCCGCGGCAGCCCCAGGACGCGACGCGGCAACGAGGCTGCTGTGGTTCACCTCACCGCCGCTTTCCGCCTTCAACGCCACCCGCAGCATTAGGAAGGAGTTTGCGGCGCCTTTCACATCGCAGTCATCAGTCATAATAATATCATCAATCATCTCTAATAATATTAATCACTGTTCAATGTACTAATATTCAATACGGCTCACTTTTCCCACTTCAATGACAGAGCCGCTGTTTAATAATATTGTCGCGGCGGAGCTCCGTCGCGGCAGCATTATGTAGCAGTAATCCCTCCTTTTTTACCATCGACAAACTAGCTCAATTGGTAACGCTGCTTGGCTGTGGATCCTATGGTCCGTTTGTGACAAGTTTGATTCCTTTTTTTTTTTTTTTTAACGTGCATTGCACTATAGCGTATTGTATATCGCTGCTGTCGGGACAAAACCTCATAACTCCATTTAATTTTTTTTTTTATATAAATCAACTCCGTAGATCATCCTCCATATGTGTGTGTGGGTTTTACAAAGTTTAAACAATGGGAAAGCATTAAACCGATCATCTGTCTAAACCTCCTAACTCTATTCACCCTCAAATCTGTGTTAGTTTTTTTCATCTGCTGAAAAGTTGGGTTTTTGGAGTTATGAGGTTTTGTCCCGACAGCAGCGATATTGTATATTGTATGGTACAATTTACAGTAAGGTGTATGCGTTGCAGTGCAAATGCTTCTTACTGTTGCGCTCCAGAGACCGTTACTGTACCATACAATATACAATATACAATACGCTATAGTGCAATGCACGTTAAAAAAAAAAAAAAACTTAAGGGAATCGAACTTGTCACATTGGATTGGGTAGGTGGGGGGGGGGTGGGGGTGGGGGGGGACTGTACATTGGAGGTGGTTGGGTGGGGGGTGGGGTTGGGTAGGAGTGGGGGGTGGCACTCCAATGGTGCACCCAATGATTTGAGCAGAAGCGCGTGCACGCACATGCACGGATGTGCACGGCACGCGCGTGCATACAGGAATGCGCTGCACTCGCCAACTCGCTATAATTACCCACCTGGGCTACTTTGCATATCACTAGCGCCGGTCGTCAGGACTCAGGTGTGTTAAATACATTCTCAGATACATTCACACCTAACTTGTGAATGAAATGTGTTACATTCCATTCGTAGAGGCAATTAGGCACTGTCTTTAGTCTGTACAAGTAGATTACCATTTAGATTATGGTTGAATAAACATTGATGCCTAACATTGATTCAATATAAAATCAACTAAAATGTGCATGTAGATTACCATTTAGATGATGGTTGAATCAACATTGATATAGTATCAGTTATGGTTGAAAACCTAACGTTGATTCAATATGTAAGTCATAGACAACGTTTTGTATAATTTCGATGTCAGGCTTCAACATAGATTCAATATTTCTGCCTAACCCTATTTCAACGTTGATTCACTCATATTTTGCTATCTGGGTGTAAATAACTCATGTACATATACCGATATATGCCCTACTTTGTTTACCTGTTTTATTGCACAATGTCGTTCTATTGGATTCTTATTATATATTACTATTGTATTATGCACATCGTTGCGGGCAAGACCCCGCGCATTTCATTGTATACTTATGCCGTGACAAATAAAACTCTTGACTTGACTTGACTTGACTCGTTTATACTGAAGCTCAAACAAAACAAAAACACACATCAATATGGCCACAAGGTGGCGCCAAAAGACTGAACAAGCTCCAGTTTGGTGTCACCAGTGAACCTCTGCACTGCATCAGAGACACGCCTGACGCTCTGCAGAAACTACACCTACTGAGAAACACAAGAGTTCTCATATACTACAAAGAAAATGATAAAATAAAAATAGAGACAAGGGGGGGGGGGGGTTCTAACTGGAGGGTATTTCAGTTCAATACTGTAGTAATAATGTACAACTGCACAAAAATGTACACAAAAATGTAAATGTAATAATGTACAACTGCATTTCCCATGGATTCCTTGTAGCTTCATATTCATATTTCATACACATCCCGTTACACACACACACGCTCTCAGACACCAGTGTTTCCACTACATGTATCTAACCACAGTACCCCCCCCCCCAACACGTGGGGGTCAAGCGGTGCGTCTCAACTCTGACCTCTGACCTCGATGGCGTCGATATCGCTCAGCCGTGGGGGGAAAAAGGGCACATTTATGAACTCTTTCCGTAAAATCACAAGATTTGTCCTAAAACAAATAAGATACATCCTTGTTCGTAATGAGATAGTTACTGCTTAAAGGGACATTTCACTTTAGTAGAACCTCAAGTTGTCTTCTGTCAACAGCACCGCTCCTGGAGGTGTGGAGGTAAGACCGAGGAAACTAGTGAAACTAAAGTGAAATATCTCTTTAAGGTAAGTAATACCTTACTTAATCTCTTTAAGGTAATACCTGCCAGGCGGTAGAGCCAGAGGAAGGGAAGTGAAGTGGGATCGGTCCCGAACACACAGACACACACACACACACACACACACACACACACACACACACACACACACACACACACACACACACACACACACACACACACACACACACACACACACACACACACACACACACACACACACACACACACACACACACACACACACACACACACACACACACACACACACACACACACACACACACCTCACTGTCATGACTATATCACAGAGACACCTCTGATGGGCAGATGTTTATATCAGGGTGTTTGGCATCACCAGCCGGTCCTATAGCGAAGTATGGGTAAAGTTTCTCAGTGAAGGTGTGTTCATGAGTGCAGATGTGAGTCATGTCTTCACGGTCGTAGAAGGTCAGCTTCCTCCTGTTATAGTCCAGCTGTACTCTGATCCTCTGGGGGCTCCTTTTCACTGTGAGGATCTGACTCAGACCATTAGTGTACTTACCACTCCTATAATGTAGAGCCCAGATACCATGTTGTGGTGATGCCACTAGCCCCTCTCTCTTGTTGTCAAATGACTCTTTAGCTACACCTATAGTCCAGTGAGGATGGTCTCCCACCTCCACCTCCCAGCTGTGTTTCCCTGAGCTGAAGCTCTCAGAACCCAGAACAATGCTATACACCATGTTCCTCTCTGGGTTGTCAGGGAGCTGCTCTTCTGTGTCTGTGTCTCTCACACTGGTCAGATCATCAGATATAGAGAACCAGGGTGCTGCAGTGTTTGGGTCCAGAGTGACAGGAGTGAACTTGACCCTCTCCTTCATCTTCTCCCAGACTCTGAAGGCCAGGTTGCCCAGGTGTTTGGCCTCGTCTATCAGCGCTCCTGAGACCAGCTGTGGACGAGGCAGGTTGCACTGAGCTCTGGAAGAACATTCAAGAGTCAGTCCTGCTGTGGGCTTAGCTTCAGAGCCGCAGAGAAGAGAGAGATATTGATTTCCATAAAAATAACTGCATTCCATCTCTTCTCCATCATGTTTCCAATACAATCATTTCCACTCAATCAATAAATACACAATACACAATAAATACATACATACATACTATTGTACATTCCACTACCCTCTCAACCTCAGTCACATCATCCAGATCATCCAATTACAACAGCACCTTTAATCTGAGATGCAGATGTAAAAGGAGAGAGAGAGAGAGAGAGAGAGAGAGAGAGAGAGAGAGAGAGAGAGAGAGAGAGAGAGAGAGAGAGAGAGAGAGAGAGAGAGAGAGAGAGAGAGAGAGAGAGAGAGAGAGTGAGAGAGAGAGATACAGACAGAGAGAAAGAGAGAGAGAGAGAGGGAGAGAGAGAGGGAGAGAGACAGACAGACAGACAGACAGACAGAGAGAGAGCAAAAGAGAGAGAGAGTGAGAGATACAGACAGAGAGAAAGAGAGAGAGAGGGAGAGAGAGACAGACAGCAAAGCGAGAGAGAGAGGCACGCGTGGGTTTCGTACGAGACCAGCTCGCGTGGCCGTCCACTTCAGAGCAGAAGCGCACAGATTTACATTGGAACAGCTGTAAATACCTACTATTATTTATTATTTATATACATATAGAACTGCTCCACATAATAATAACTTTATTTTAATGGATTTTAATATATCATGCTTTAAGTACTGTAGTTTTAATGTAGTTGGTGTTTTTTTATATAGTACTGTAGTTTAAAAAAGAAATATATGGTGGTGAGTGTCTATGTATTGTGACTGTATGTTTGTCTTTCAACCACTGCACAAATGAAGTTCCGAAAGGAAAATAAAGTAAGTTGAAGTTGAAGTCAGTCCCCGTTTGAAGATAAAAAAAATACAAATAAAAGATTTCCAGTTCCAGTGTCCATTTTGCATGTATAACCCGTTATTATCTCATTAATTAGAATGTTAGAATGAATTTTAGAATGATGATCAGTGTGATGTACTCCTGATAAAGTATAGTAATATGGTTTATTTGTATTGGGAGAGATACAGACACATTAGCTGGTTGAACAACATCTATATGTGTGGTAATAATGCAGATATTGAGTGTATTTCTGTGAAAATGCGTGTGGCGCACGCCTCTGAATCCAACCGGAGCGGAAAAATAACTTCGCTTCCTGCCCGTGAGTCATGCACCCGTGGTGAACAGCGACGCCTGTTAACCCTTTCACTGCCACACGACAGAAGGTTAACCCTTTACTATCACACAACCGACGGTCGCCGGGTTAACCTTCTGTCGTGTGGCAGTGAAAGGGTTAACCGGCTGTCGTGTGGCAGTGAAAGGGTTAACCTTCTGTGTATTGTCACAGTGAAAGGGTTAACCGTTTTGGTAGTGCAGTGGTGAAAGGGTTAACATGGGGGCAGTCATGGAAAGAGTCAGAGAGAAAGGAGAGAGAGAGAAAGGAGAGAAAGATAGAAAGAAAGAGAGAAATTGAGAAAAAGAGAGAGAGAAAGAGAGCGACAAAAAGAGAGATAAATCACTTACCTTTTCAGTGTGGTCTTGTAGTTCTATGGAGGTAAAGACAGATCAAGTTAAACACTAGACTGTAAAAACTGAGCGTCATCTTGTCACTTTTAAACTATCAGCAAATTGTATTCAACTAAAACTGTGTAAAATGCAATTCATAAATGGTTCAAATTAATTGAGTTCAGCTCAATTCTATTTCAAACGGCACATAGTCTTTTTTATTATGTATAGGTTACTAATACTTATTTAATAAATATGAATGAACCCCAATCCCAGTTTTTACAGTGTACTAAACATCCTCAGCATCATTCCCTATGAACTGAAGAGAGACCAGTCCTGACCTGCAGGAAGGAGATGTGTTCAGCGTTCAGCTCCTGCTCTATTGCTCTGATTGTGTCTGAAGGGGTTGACATCTCTCTGTCCAGCCCCTCAATCTTCTCCATCATCGTCTGGCTCTTCTGCTCCTCTTCCTCCTTCAGTGCAGCTACCCTGGCCTCCTTTTCCTCATGGAGAAACTGGAGAAGCTTCTTAAACTCCTTCTCAATCTGCTTCTCTGTGTGCAGGGCCTGGACCTGGAGATTATAAGATAAGATATTCCTTTATTGATCCCCTTGGGGAAATTCAGGCATCATAGCAGCATGGGGGATGGGGGCAAGGGCATAATTTAGTTTTCAATGGTGGAGGGGACACAAAAAAAAAAAAACAGTTGTGCAAGTCCATTTTGGTGAGATGTTTCTATATACAATTCACTTATGACAAGTCATAACGCCGCACGAGTCTCGGAACGTGAGAGAGAGAGATCGTGCTATTTATTATCTACAATGTATAAAACAACAGCCTAGAGGCTTTTAAATACAACAAGGTCATAGACAGATATTTCACAGAGACCAAGCAATGCTGTTGCATTTCATGGCAATCACAGACACAGACCATCGTTCAGTTTCACACCAAACTTTCAGGGGAGGGGTGCTATGTATTTGAGCACACCTGACGACATGGCTGTTGTTGTTATGCAAAGACGGCTGTGCTCGGTACTTAGCGCGTGCACACAAAGATGCGACTCGTCCCTCGCCGGGTGCTCACCTTGTCTTTGCATGACAATGGCTCAGGTCGTCAGAGACCTGAGCTCAGAGATGGAACAAGCAGCCGTTTTCCGTGTGGTCCAAGTGCCGCATCGCGTCTCCGTTTATTATCGTGTAACATTGTTTTGGACGGTAAAAAAGTACAGGGGACAATAACTGCCTTCTGAAAACATGCACATGCACATGCAAACATGTCCCCTGTGTCCCCCCCCCCATAATTACGGGGGGGGGGTACAGGTAGTAAAAACAACAGAAGCAGTGTAAACAAATAAGTTTAAGGAAATAAGTCAATATAATTTACTATCTAACTAACTATACAGTATTCACAGTGTGACATAAGGTGCAGTATGCATAAGGTAGTGTTATAATTTACTATCTAACTAACTTAAATATACAGTAGGGGGGTTAAAAATCATGTCTCTCCCACAATGGACTACAAATGTACAATAGGGCACTTATTTTTACTGTGTGCAGGTTGAGTGCAGCTGCAACCTTACAGTAAATAATTTATCATTAATACAGAATATTAGTACCTTTACGTGTTCTGCTGTGCGGACGCATGTTTGTTTGATTTCCTTAAAGGCCTGTAGCTTGTCACGTAAGGTCTTCAGTGGAGCCTGGAGCTGCTTCTGCAATGGAATTCATTCATTCATTCATGATGTATTTCACTTGAAAGATGCAAGTCTGAGGACTCTGTGCTGCAGCACCGGTTTCAACACACGGATTGGAGTACGTTTGCCACCCAGGCCACCCTGGACTCCCACACTGACACTGACTCCCACACTGACATTGACTCCCACGCTGACATTGACTCCCACACTGACATTGACTCTCACACTGACATTGACTCCCACACCTCCTACGTTGTGGACAAATATAAATCAACTCCAACATCAGTGTCTGAATCTAATCCCATCTAATTGTTCTGATTGTCTAATGTTTCTGTATTCATTAACAACGTGACAACAATGTTTACTCTGTGTATTTATTGAGTATAATTAAAGATTGAATAAATTAATATAATAATGATTTTGCCATACCTTGTGATCCTCCGAAGCTTCCTCTATGGGGCAGCAGTTGTGGCTCTTGTGTTTTCTGGACGACTGACATACCACACAGATGGGCTGGTGGTCATCCAGACAGAAGAGCTTGAGTTCTTCTCTGTGCAGACTGCAGAGCACCTCAGAACCTGCTGGAGCTCCCTGGCTTCTCTCCCTGAAGGCCTCACACAGGTTCTTCAAAGCCAAGTTACGAGGAGGATTTAAAATTGAAGAGACTTCCCTACAAAGTGGACAGTTCTTGTCTTCTCTGTCTCTCCAGTATTGTTGCAGACAGGCTTTACAGAAGCTGTGGCTACACAATAAGAGGACAGGATCTGTGTAGATGTCACGGCACACAGGACAAGACAGATCCTCTTCACAATGAGACGAAGCCATTTTGTCTCTCAGTAACACTCCCTCCTCTGGAAAGCTCCCTGAAGTTTACTTTAACTTTTGTTATAAACTTACTTAGATTCAGTCAGCAGCTGGTTGAAGTCACTGTTTGATCACTAGTTATGAGGGCCGACGTTCCATTCTACTGGTTAAAGTTGCTTACTCGTGAGTAGTATGTGCGTTGATAAAGACAAATAATGTCCACAGCCGCTCCAGTGTAAAACAAAGATATCAAAATGGTTTATTTCTCTTCCACAGCGAAGTCTTTCTTTACAGAAGCGGTCCCAAAGCTTTTTTCCTAAATATTCACGTTAATACTACAAGGTAAGAAAACTGTTTTTCCCAGTCTCCAAATCACCGCCGACTCGACACATGAAGATTCCTCCAAACTGGAAAGCCGAAAATCTATGCTGTTTAGTCTATCGGTTCGGTACTGCTCAGCACTGTTTCAAGATGCACACTGACCTGGCAGCTGGAATTGCTGAATATATATAGATACACAAACATTCTAGAATGTTCAGTCATGACATCATATGATGACATCACCAATGTTCTAGAACATTCGGCTATGAAACTTCACCAATGTTCTAGAATGTCTATTATGACATCCTACTGTGACATCACAAATGTTCTAGAATGTTCTATTATGACAAATAAGACGGTTCAATGACTTTATCTAAATCCAATCAACATTCCTAATGCCGTTTCAATGTAAGGATATAAAAATAACATGATGAATGAACATTCATATATAATATACCATAACCTAAATATATAGCTTTGGCGCCTCTACACTAGTCCTTCCTGTGTTTGTCTAAAGCTAGTCCTACTCCTTCAGTACGAGCTGTGGGTTTTATCTGGAGCAGGCGGGTGTCGGTCGATGAGGAGTGTAGAAACACTGATGTTTATCACCTGTATATCAATGGTTATAATCCTAGTTATGTCATTACTGGCAAAGCGTCTTGCTTCGCCTATTGGACTATGCTCGCGCCTGTGGGCGTTCGTTGAAAGAACTTTTCATGCACCTACCATTCACCTAGCCACGCCCACCTTTCTAGTATATAACCAGGTGAAGTGGTCACGCCCACCTCTCTAGTATATAACCACACAGTAAATGTCGCAAGGTAAATTTTACTCAAACTGAGTACAATGGTAGGCTCCCCATTGCTGCACGAATCCGCTTCAAGGCCCTTGACCTAGCATACCGTGCGGCAAAGGGAACTGCTCCCGCCTACCTCCGGTCAATGGTCTCTAACTACACACCCTCAAGACCCCTACGCTCTGCATCTTCTGGCCGCCTCAGACCTACTCCTATCCAAGCTCCGGGAGGGTCATCAAAGAGAAGTCGCCTATTCTCAGTCCTTGCCCCACAATGGTGGAATGAACTACCCACCCCAGTTAGGACAGCCGAAACACGTCCAATCTTTCGCCGTCGACTAAAGACTCACTTCTTCAACCATTATCTGAATAAAAAAAAAAAAAAAAAAATTAAAAAAAAATCTAACCCTAACTAACCATACTGTCATGCACTTGTCCTAATAAACTAACCTACACTGTAGCACTCAACACTTTGATGAACATTGTTACTCAGCTGATAGAGTTGTGCTCTTCCTGATGGCTTGTCGTACAGAACTTGTAAGTCGCTTTGGATAAAAGCGTCAGCTAAATGACTAAATGTAAATGTACATTTTACTCAAACTCAATTTGAGTAAAATGTACTCAGTTTGAGTCAAATGTACTCAATTTGAGTCAAATGTACTCAATTTGAGTCAAATGTACTCTGGAAAATCTACTGTGCAGGTGTAGTGACCACACCTCTCTAGTATATAACCAGGTGAAGTGACCATGCCCACCTCTCTAGTATATAACCAGGTGTAGTGATCTCACCTCTCTAGTATATAACCAGGTGTAGTGACCTCACCTCTCTAGTATATAACCAGGTGAAGTGACCTCACCTCTCTAGTATATAACCAGGTGAAGTGACCTCACCTCTCTAGTATATAACCAGGTAAAGTGACCTCACCTCTCTAGTATATAACCAGTTGAAGTGACCTCACCTCTCTAGTATATAACCAGGTGAAGTGACCTCACCTCTCTAGTATATAACCAGGTGAAGTGACCTCACCTCTCTAGTATATAACCAGGTGAAGTGACCTCACCTCTCTAGTATATAACCAGGTGAAGTGACCTCACCTCTCTAGTATATAACCAGGTGAAGTGACCTCACCCCTCTAGTATATAACCAGGTGTAGTGACCTCACCTCTCTAGTATATAACCAGGTGTAGTGACCTCACCTCTCTAGTATATAACCAGGTGAAGTGACCACGCCCACCTCTCTAGTATATAACCAGGTGTAGTGACCTCACCTCTCTAGTATATAACCAGGTGTAGTGATCTCACCTCTCTAGTACATAACCAGGTGTAGTGATCTCACCTCTCTAGTATATAACCAGGTGTAGTGACCTCACCTCTCTAGTATATAACCAGGTGAAGTGACCTCACCTCTCTAGTATATAACCAGGTAAAGTGACCTCACCTCTCTAGTATATAACCAGTTGAAGCGACCTCACCTCTCTAGTATATAACCAGGTGAAGTGACCTCACCTCTCTAGTATATAACCAGGTGTAGTGACCTCACCTCTCTAGTATATAACCAGGTGTAGTGACCTCACCCCTCTAGTATATAACCAGGTGTAGTGACCTCACCTCTCTAGTATATAACCAGGTGTAGTGACCTCACCTCTCTAGTATATAACCAGGTGTAGTGACCTCACCTCTCTAGTATATAACCATGTGTAGTGACCTCACCTCTCTAGTATATAACCAGGTGTAGTGACCTCACCTCTCTAGTATATAACCAGGTGTAGTGACCTCACCTTTCTAGTATATAACCAGGTGTAGTGACCTCACCGCTCTAGTATATAACCAGGTGTAGTGAGTGACCTCACCTCTCTAATATATAAGCAGGTGTAGTGACCTCACCTCTCTAGTATATAACCAGGTGAAGTGACCTCACCTCTCTAGTATATAACCAGGTGTAGTGACCTCACCTCTCTAGTATATAACCAGGTGTAGTGACCTCACCTCTCTAGTATATAACCAGGTGTAGTGACCTCATCTTTCTAGTATATAACCAGGTGTAGTGACCTCACCGCTCTAGTATATAACCAGGTGTAGTGAGTGACCTCACCTCTCTAGTATATAACCAGGTGTAGTGACCTCACCTCTCTAGTATATAACCAGGTGAAGTGACCTCACCTCTCTAGTATATAACCAGGTGTAGTGACCTCACCTCTCTAGTATATAACCAGGTGTAGTGACCTCACCTCTCTAGTATATAACCAGGTGAAGTGACCTCACCTCTCTAGTATATAACCAGGTGAAGTGACCTCACCTCTCAAGTATATAACCAGGTGAAGTGACCTTACCTCTCTAGTATATAACCAGGTGTAGTGACCTCACCTCTCTAGTATATAAGCAGGTGTAGTGATCTCACCTCTCTAGTATATAACCAGGTGTAGTGACCACACCTCTCTAGTATATAACCAGGTGTAGTGAGTGACCTCACCTCTCTAGTATATAACCAGGTGTAGTGACCTCACCTCTCTAGTATATAACCAGGTGTAGTGACCTCACCTCTCTAGTATATAACCAGGTGAAGTGACCTCACCTCTCTAGTATATAACCAGGTGTAGTGACCTTACCTCTCTAGTATATAACCAGGTGTAGTGACCACACCTCTCTAGTATATAACCAGGTGTAGTGACCTCACCTCTCTAGTATATAACCAGGTGTAGTGACCTCACCTCTCTAGTATATAACCAGGTGTAGTGACCTCACCTCTCTAGTATATAACCAGGTGAAGTGACCTCACCTCTCTAGTATATAACCAGGTGAAGTGACCTCACCTCACTGTGGGGGAAATAAAAAAGTACACTAGATTACAGTAATCTGTTCTTATGCACGCCTGGTGATACTGAATCCAAATTGAACTCGGGCATTTGAAAGATAATATATGTATATATATATAAATGTGCGAATTGGCTATAATAAGGTAATGTATAAGCATCTATTCTATATTCTATAATAATATTTAAAATTGCATTGGTCCGGATGGGAGAATTCAGTACTGTATCTACAGAACCTGTTATGGTTTGTAACCGACCCCAATCGCACAACACAAGACAGGTATGAGAGTAAGCCAAGAACTGGGCATTTATTGAATACAACAGAAAAGCGGCACTGTCCCTTTAAGGGAGAACACAAAAAATACTGGAAAAACAAGAACTAGGGAAAATAGGCACTGTGCCTTTAAGAGGCGAGCAGGCTAAGGGGCTAAGGCTAAAGGACAGGGCCAGGGCAAAGGACAGGGCAGGAACAGGGGCACAGGAGAGGGGTAAAGGACAGAGGCCCGCGGAGGCGGGCTGGAGACAGGGACAGAGAGAACAGGGTTAAGGCCTTGGACAGGGCGAGGGTCAGAGCTGCTTACAGGGATGGAGTAGGAGCGCGCAGGCTAGACGTCTGGAGGAGAACGCGCCGGTTCGGAGAGCGCATCTGGCGCGGGGTCTGGAGTGGTGTGCGTCTGCTTGGAGAACGCGCCGGTTCGGAGAGCGCATCTGGCGCGGGGTCTGGAGTGGTGCGCGTCTGCTTGGAGAACGCGCCGGTTCGGAGAGCGCATCTGGCGCGGGGTCTGGAGTGGTGTGCGTCTGCTTGGAGAACGCGCCGGTTCGGAGAGCGCATCTGGCGCGGGGTCTGGAGTGGTGTGCGTCTGCTTGGAGAACGCGCCGGTTCGGAGAGCGCATCTGGCGCGGGGACTGGAGTGGTGTGCGTCTGCTTGGAGAACGCGCCGGTTCAGAGAGCGCATCTGGCGCGGGGTCTGGAGTGGAACACTGGAATACCTCCCGTAGAGAATTAGAGAGCGCAGTACTGGTCCCACTCCAGGCAAACGGCGACAGGTGGCGAAGGCTTGCACCTCGTCTCACGCCGGAGATGAAACAGCATACAGAATACAGAAACAGAAACTCCCGTAGGAGCCTACAGATAGAGAATCTCCCGTAGGAGTCTGCAGATAGAGATATGATACGGAACGACCCGACCAGGAACTGGGGGGGAAGAGCGAGGTATTTAAAGCCCACTGGGGCGCTAATTAGAACACACATCAGGTGCGTGAAGGTAATTGATACTTGAACTAGAAGTGTGTGTTCGGCACGGACCAATCAAACAGATAATGAAAGATAGTCCAAGGGTGTGGGCTGCTGAAGAGCAGACGAGACTAAACGAACGCGAGGGTGGGGGCTGGAGAGGTGAGGAGACAGGGAATTAAAGGTCCAGGGAAAGGCGAACCTCACAGTACTCCCCCCTCCACGGGAGCCACCGGGCGACCCAAAAATACAGACAGAGGGGCAGGGGACATAAACAAGGCAACAAACAAAAAATTGGGCCATGCTAGCGGGGAAGCTACACCAAAAGTGGGGCTAGCAGAGGGACAGGGTAGCTGAGGGGTAACTAGGGTAGCTGAGGGGTAACTGCCAGGGCACTGATAGCTACAGGGCCTAAGCTAGCTGTAATGCTACATTAACATAGAGGCTGCGCTAGCTGCCGGAGCTAGGCTAGCAGACAGGGCTGGAACAGCATGAGAGAACAAGCTAGCTGGAAGGACAGTCCTAGCTGTGGGGAACTGACCTTGCTAGCTGAAGGGGCAGTCCTAGCAGTGGGGAACTGACCTTGCTAGCTGAAGGGGCAGTCCTAGCAGTGGGAGAAAACTGACCTTGCTAGCTGAAGGGGCAGTCCTAGCAGTGGGGAAACTGACCTTGCTAGCTGAAGGGGCAGTCCTAGCAGTGGGAGAAAACTACACAAAAGGTGGAGGCCATGCAGAGGGACCGGGTTAGCTGCCTGGGCATGGCTAGCTACAGGGCCTATGCTAGCTGCAAGGGCTGCATTAACATAGAGGCTGTGCTAGCAGCCGGGGCTAAGCTAGCAGACTGGGGCCATGCTGGTAGTAGAGGCCTGGCAAGCTGCAGGGGAGCTAACGAGGCCAACAGGGAAGCTAACAGGGAAGCTAACAAGGCTAACAGGGGAGCTAACAGGCTAACAGGGGAGCTAACAGGGGAGACTAACAGGCTAACAGGGGAGACTAACAGGCTAACAGGGGAGCTAACAGGGACAAAAAAAAAGGCAAACTCAACATACACTGTCTGTGCTGGCTGGGGTCGTCGACTGGTCGGGTCGTACTGTTATGGTTTGTAACCGACCCCAATCGCACAACACAAGACAGGTATGAGAGTAAGCCAAGAACTGGGCATTTATTGAATACAACAGAAAAGCGGCACTGTCCCTTTAAGGGAGAACACAAAAAATACTGGAAAAACAAGAACTAGGGAAAATAGGCACTGTGCCTTTAAGAGGCGAGCAGGCTAAGGGGCTAAGGCTAAAGGACAGGGCCAGGGCAAAGGACAGGGCAGGAACAGGGGCACAGGAGAGGGGTAAGGGACAGAGGCCCGCGGAGGCGGGCTGGAGACAGGGACAGAGAGAACAGGGTTAAGGCCTTGGACAGGGCGAGGGTCAGAGCTGCTTACAGGGATGGAGTAGGAGCGCGCAGGCTAGACGTCTGGAGGAGAACGCGCCGTTTCGGAGAGCGCATCTGGCGCGGGGTCTGGAGTGGTGTGCGTCTGCTTGGAGAACGCGCCGGTTCGGAGAGCGCATCTGGCGCGGGGTCTGGAGTGGTGCGCGTCTGCTTGGAGAACGCGCCGGTTCGGAGAGCGCATCTGGCGCGGGGTCTGGAGTGGTGTGCGTCTGCTTGGAGAACGCGCCGGTTCGGAGAGCGCATCTGGCGCGGGGTCTGGAGTGGTGTGCGTCTGCTTGGAGAACGCGCCGGTTCGGAGAGCGCATCTGGCGCGGGGACTGGAGTGGTGTGCGTCTGCTTGGAGAACGCGCCGGTTCGGAGAGTGCATCTGGCGCGGGTCTGGAGTGGAACACTGGAATACCTCCCGTAGAGAATTAGAGAGCGCAGTACTGGTCCCACTCCAGGCAAACGGCGACAGGTGGCGAAGGCTTGCACCTCGTCTCACGCCGGAGATGAAACAGCATACAGAATACAGAAACAGAAACTCCCGTAGGAGCCTACAGATAGAGAATCTCCCGTAGGAGTCTGCAGATAGAGATATGATACGGAACGACCCGACCAGGAACTGGGGGGGAAGAGCGAGGTATTTAAAGCCCACTGGGGCGCTAATTAGAACACACATCAGGTGCGTGAAGGTAATTGATACTTGAACACAACTAGAAGTGTGTGTTCGGCACGGACCAATCAAACAGATAATGAAAGATAGTCCAAGGGTGTGGGCTGCTGAAGAGCAGACGAGACTAAACGAACGCGAGGGTGGGGGCTGGAGAGGTGAGGAGACAGGGAATTAAAGGTCCAGGGAAAGGCGAACCTCACAGAACCTTTGGTTTTATCATCTTCCCTTGATTAATTTCCTTCGATTTTTTGTACACATGATCTCAAGAGGGTACTGAACGTTTGATCATTATTATCATGGTGTTATTCACTGTCAAAGATGCAAAGAAAAATCATAATTCATATTCTCCTTTGTTTCATCACAATTTAAGCAAGCCTAGTAATAGACACAATATTTCTGACACTGTGAATACATTCCCTGAGGTCCATAGATGTACCTAGATACCAAGAATATGCAAATAGCCCTTGTAGAAGTGGAGCAATATTCCATTTACCTAGGTATATATTTTATGCGGATTTTCACATCGTGTGGAACAGGTTAAGTCACCTTGTTAATTTGAAACGGTTAGAATCTTAAAGCTGCTATAGATAAAATGTGTACAGTATGTAGACTATTCTTTTTTTCTTTAATAATACATCCACAGAGCTTTTATAAAATATTGCCTTCCCCCCCTCAAATAATTATTGATTCGTGAATTTGTATCATTTAACTGGAAAATCCATGTTTCAATATAAAAATTAAAATAAAGATCCCATCCTCAGAGACGTTCTGGAGACAGAGAAGAACTTTAGTATTATTCCCGAATGATGTTTTAACCACCGAGTGTCTCTGATCAGATAGAAGACATACAGCCCTACCAGCTGTGAAAGACATACAGCCCGAATAGCTAATATGCAGTTATTATTGTCTAGCTTCCAAGAGCAGCTTGGTTTCTGTCCCCAGGGGATGAAACCTTTTTCAAGTACTCAGTACAATGCAAAATCTATCTGGCATGAATACACAGTATTCATGTACCCAAATACACCCTTTTCTGTAGGGGTCAGGAATTTTCAGACTTCAATATGGTCACATGTCAGCTGTAAACTGGTATTTTTTTGTTTGTTAGCTGTATACATTCCAACAGCCATCACTGGTATAGAGTCTTTGGTCAGTAACATGGGTCTCCAAGTCCCTCTGCTCTGCAGAGAGTCCCGACACTGTGGAAAACCTCCTGTGTGGTCCCTGTCCCCAAGTGCCCGCATCCCAGCACGTCCAAGGACTACAGGCCGGTGGCTCTAACCTCTCATATAATGAAGACCATGGAGAGGTTAGTCCTGGAGCAACTCCGCCCGGTGGCCAAACCCCACCTAGACCCACTCCAGTTCGCCTACCAGCCCCGACTGGGGGTAGAGGATGCTGTCATCTACCTGCTGAACCGAGCCTACACTCACCTAGACAAGCCGGGGAGCACTGTGAGAGTCATGTTCTTTGACTTCTCCAGTGCTTTTGATACCATAAGGCCTGGGCTACTGGGTGAGAAGTTGGAGGCGATGCAAGTAGAGGCCCCCCTGGTGTCCTGGGTTGTTGACTATCTGACGGGAAGACCACAGTATGTGCGCCTACGGAGCTGTGTGTCAGACAGACTGGTCAGCAACACCGGGGCCCCGCAGGGGACAGTCCTCTCTCCCTTCCTCTTCACTGTCTACACCAACGACTTCCACTATTGGTCAGAGTCCTGCCACCTTCAGAAGTTTTCTGATGACTCTGCGATAGTGGGATGTATAAAGGACGGTGACGAGAGGGAATACCGGGAACTGGTAGTGGACTTTATCACATGGTGCGATAAAAACCACCTGCAGCTAAATGTGGCGAAGACCAAGGAACTGGTTGTGGAGCTGGGGAGGAGGAGGAGTGCACCTGTGACCCCTGTTTCCATCAGGGGAGTTGATGTGGACATGGTTGAGGTGTACAAATACCTCGGTGTGCACATCGACAACAAACTGAACGGGTCAAAACATGCAGAAGCACTATACAAGAAGGGCCAGAGCTGACTCTACTTCCTCAGAAGGCTGAGATCCTTCAATGTCTGTACAAGGATGTTGAGGATGTTCTATGAGTCGGTGGTGGCGGGCGCCTTCTTGTACGCTGTGACCTGCTGGGGCAGCGGACTGAGAGCAGTGGACACAACCAGGCTGGATAAGCTGGTCAGGAAGGCCAGCAGCGTGGTTGGGGTGGAGCTGGACTCTCTAGCGAGGGTGGCGGAGAGGAGGAGCCTTGCTAAGCTCCAGGCCATCAGGGAAAACCCCACCCACCCACTATACACAGACTTGGCTGACAGGAGGAGCATGTTCAGTGCTAGGCTCACACTACCCAAATGCAGCACTGAACGGCACAGGAAGTCCTTCATTCCAACAGTCATCAGACTATATAATGCATCACTGTGCCTCACTGCATCACTGAGCACAGAGCGGCAGCTCAATAGTGGCAGGGGTCAGCGACGGCTGCCAGACATTGATCTAGGACTTATAGGAACCCAAGGAGGACAATACACTACCTGAAGCATACTGCACCTTATGTGACACTGTGAATACTGTGAATATATATTTCATTTAGTTAGATTTAAATTATAATTATATTGACCAAATTGTTTACACTGCTTCCCCCATGCTCAGTATATTCTTACTGTATTTATTTCTGTATATTTTATTTCATTTCATTTTATTCTATTTGACTCTACTCTTATCCTAGGCAACTTGATTTGATTTGTGTTATTATTCTAATTTGTGACCTGTCCTGTCTAAATGTTTAAATGTTTAAATGTTGAGCGATTTGCAGTGTAAAATTTCCCACGGGATAATAAAAGTATTTCTATTCTATCTATTCTATTCTATCAGTAAGATTTAAATAAATTCCCATTCCCACTTTATCCAATCAGGAGAGAGAACTCCTCACTGCAAAAATGGTCTGACAAAAATAAGAAATAAAAACTAGTTTTAAGCACATGTGTCCTTGAAACAAGTAAAATAATCTGCCAGTGCAGTAAGATAATGTGGCTTGGCAAGTATTCTTGAAATAAGTACAAATATGTAGTATTCTCTCTCCTTATTGGATAAAGTTGATTGATTGATTGAAAACTTTAATTAACAGATTGCGGAATGGGTACAGTACAGTACAGCTCAATACATACAATTGTTAAGGGGATGCAGACCAGAGAAAGACTTTTGTCTTGTTTACATCAGGGTCCCCCATTTTCAATTCATCTGTACATTGGGGGACGGGGGGATGCCTGTAGCTGTTCCGCAACCGTTCCTATTTCCGGGGTAAGCCTGATTGGCCCCGACAGGCACGTGACCCGCCGCGGCCACGCCCCGCGGCAGCCCCAGGACGCGACGCGGCAACGAGGCTGCTGTGGTTCACCTCACCGCCGCTTTAGGAAGGAGTTCGCGGCGCCTTTCACATCGCAGTCATCAGTCATAATAATATCATCAATCATCTCTAATAATATTAATCACTGTTCAATGTACTAATATACAATACGGCTCACTTTTCCCACTTCAATGACAGAGCCGCTGTTTAATAATATTGTCGCGGCGGAGCTCCGTCGCGGCAGCATTATGTAGCAGTAATCCCTCCTTTTTTACCATCGACAAACTAGCTCAATTGGTAACGCTGCTTGGCTGTGGATCCTATGGTCCGTTTGTGACAAGTTCGATTCCCTTTTTTTTTTAAACATGCATTGCACTATAGCGTATTGTATATCGCTGCTGTCGGGACAAAACCTCATAACTCCATTTAATTTTTTTTTTTATATAAATCAACTCCGTAGATCATCCTCCATATGTGTGTGTGGGTTTTACAAAGTTTAAACAATGGGAAAGCATTAAACCGATCATCTGTCTAAACCTCCTAACTCTATTCACCCTCAAATCTGTGTTAGTTTTTTTCATCTGCTGAAAAGTTGGGTTTTTGGAGTTATGAGGTTTTGTCCCGACAGCAGCGATATTGTATATTGTATGGTACAATTTACAGTAAGGTGTATGCGTTGCAGTGCAAATGCTTCTTACTGTTGCGCTCCAGAGACCGTTACTGTACCATACAATATACAATATACAATACGCTATAGTGCAATGCACGTTAAAAAAAAAAAAAAACTTAAGGGAATCGAACTTGTCACATTGGATTGGGTAGGTGGGGGGGGGGGGTGGGGGTGGGGGGGGACTGTACATTGGAGGTGGTTGGGTGGGGGGTGGGGTTGGGTAGGAGTGGGGGGTGGCACTCCAATGGTGCACCCAATGATTTGAGCAGAAGCGCGTGCACGCACATGCACGGATGTGCACGGCACGCGCGTGCATACAGGAATGCGCTGCACTCGCCAACTCGCTATAATTACCCACCTGGGCTACTTTGCATATCACTAGCGCCGGTCGTCAGGACTCAGGTGTGTTAAATACATTCTCAGATACATTCACACCTAACTTGTGAATGAAATGTGTTACATTCCATTCGTAGAGGCAATTAGGCACTGTCTTTAGTCTGTACAAGTAGATTACCATTTAGATTATGGTTGAATAAACATTGATGCCTAACATTGATTCAATATAAAATCAACTAAAATGTGCATGCAGATTACCATTTAGATGATGGTTGAATCAACATTGATATAGTATATGGTTGAAAACCTAACGTTGATTCAATATGTAAGTCATAGACAACGTTTTGTATAATTTCGATGTCAGGCTTCAACATAGATTCAATATTTCTGCCTAACCCTATTTCAACGTTGATTCACTCATATTTTGCTATCTGGGTGTAAATAACTCATGTACATATACCGATATGCCCTACTTTGTTTACTTGTTTTATTGCACAATGTCGTTCTATTGGATTCTTATTATATATTACTATTGTATTATGCACATCGTTGCGGGCAAGACCCCCCGCATTTCATTGTATACTTATGCCGTGACAAATAAAACTCTTGACTTGACTTGACTTGACTCGTTTATACTGAAGCTCAAACAAAACAAAAACACACATCAATATGGCCACAAGGTGGCGCCAAAAGACTGAACAAGCTCCAGTTTGGTGTCACCAGTGAACCTCTGCACTGCATCAGAGACACGCCTGACGCTCTGTAGAAACTACACCTACTGAGAAACACAAGAGTTCTCATATACTACAAAGAAAATGATAAAACAAAAATCAAAATAGAGACAAGGGGGGGGGGGGGGGGGGGGTTCTAACTGGAGGGTATTTCAGTTCAATACTGTAGTAATAATGTACAACTGCACAAAAATGTACACAAAAATGTAAATGTAATAATGTACAACTGCATTTCCCATGGATTCCTTGTAGCTTCATATTCATATTTCATACACATCCCGTTACACACACACACGCTCTCAGACACCAGTGTTTCCACTACATGTATCTAACCACAGTACCCCCCCCCCCCAACACGTGGGGGTCAAGCGGTGCGTCTCAACTCTGACCTCTGACCTCGATGGCGTCGATATCGCTCAGCCGTGGGGAAAAAAGGGCACATTTATGAACTCTTTCCGTAAAATCACAAGACAATCGCCTCCTCTGTCCTAAAACAAATAAGATACATCCTTGTTCGTAATGAGACAGTTACTGCTTAAAGGGACATTTCACTTTAGTAGAACCTCAAGTCGTCTTCTGTCAACAGCACCGTTCCTAGAGGTGTGGAGGTAAGACCGAGGAAACTAGTGAAACTAAAGTGAAATATCTCTTTAAGGTAAGTAATACCTTACTTAACCTCTTTAAGGTAATACCTGCCAGGCGGTAGAGCCAGAGGAAGGGAAGTGAAGTGGGATCGGTCCCGAACACACAGACACACACACACACACACACACACACACACACACACACACAAACATAGACAAACAAACACACGTTACTGTCATGACTATATCACACACACACACACACACACACACACACACACACACACACACACACACACACACACACACACACACACACACACACACACACACACACACACACACACACACACACACACACACACACACACACACCTCACTGTCATGACTATATCACAGAGAGAGACACCTCTGATGGGCAGATGTTTATATCAGGGTGTTTGGCATCACCAGCCGGTCCTATATCGAAGAGTGGGTAGAGTTTCTCAGTGAAGGTGTGTTCATGAGTGCAGATGTGAGTCATGTCTTCACGGTCGTAGAAGGACAGCCTCCCCCTGTTATAGTCCAGCTGTACTCTGACCCTCTGGGGGCTCCTCTTCACTTTGAGGATCTGACTCAGACCATTAGTGTACTTACCACTCAAATAACATAGAGTCCAGATACCATGTTGTGGTGATGCCTTTAGCCCCTTACTCTTCCTGTCAAATGACTCTTTAGCTACACCTATAGACCAGAGAGGATGGTCTCCCACCTCCACCTCCCAGCTGTGTTTCCCTGAGCTGAAGCTCTCAGAACCCAGAACAATGCTATACACCATGTTCCTCTCTGGGTTGTCAGGGAGCTGCTCTTCTGTGTCTGTGTCTCTCACACTGGTCAGATCATCAGATATAGAGAACCAGGGTGCTGCAGTGTTTGGGTCCAGAGTGACAGGAGTGAACGTGACCCTCTCCTTCATCTTCTCCCAGACTCTGAAGGCCAGGTTGCCCAGATGTTTGGCCTCGTCTATCAGCGCTCCTGAGACCAGCTGTGGACGAGGCAGGTTGCACTGAGCTCTGGAAGAACATTCAAGAGTCAGTCCTGCTGTGGGCTTAGCTTCAGAGCCGCAGAGAAGAGAGAGATATTGATTTCCATAAAAATAACTGTATTCCATCTATTCTCCATCATGTTTCTAATACAATAATTTCCACTCAATCAATAAATACACAATACACAATAAATACATACATACATACTATTGTACATTCCACTACCCTCTCAACCTCAGTCACATCATCCAGATCATACAATTACAACAGCACCTTTAATCTGAGATGCAGATGTAAAAGGAGAGAGAGAGAGAGAGAGAGAGAGAGAGAGAGAGAGAGTGAGAGAGACAGACAGAGAGAAAGAGAGAGAGTGAGAGAGAGAGGGAGAGAGAGACAGACAGAGAGAGAGCAAAAGAGAGAGAGAGAGACAGACAGAGAGAGAGTGGGAGAGAGAGAGAGAGGGAGAGAGACAGACAGACAGAGAGAGAGTGTTAGGGTTTGTAACCGACCCCAAGCGCAACGGCACAGAGAGAGTTGTTTCAGAGTTAGCCAAAAACAAGGGCGTGTTTATTCACAGAGTCACAAGATTGAATTAGGTGGAGAACAGAACAAACGGGGAATCTGGCATGTAAAGAATGTTTGCGGCTCTGCAGATTCTCCCAGAAGGTGATGGTGAGGAATTTGCCTGTGACGTCTGAGCCGCTCTGCAGATCCCCCCAGCATACACTCAGGGTGGAAGCGGAGAGAGAGAGAGAAATCCCAGTTAGCTCAGCGCACAATAGAAACAGAGAGGTGACTGATCCAAACAATATATCCAAGTGACTTGATCTTCGGTGTGATACACACAGTTAGCAGTGTCCAGAGAAAAAACAATACGGTAATCCAACGTGTAAATCCAACAACAAAAAATAGGTGAGAACAGTATAACAAAAACGGGATCTCTTCGGTGTTTCACAAACACACAAAAACGATTGATCCAAAAAAGACTGTTTCCAAAAACTCACCAGAGCGCAACGCGTAAAGCGGGCAGATAAACGAGGCGTAGCTTCGTACAAGGAATCAGGTTCTCCAACAGGGATACTTCACGAGAGTCCTGGGGAGCAACAGACAGCGACGGGAAAGAAAGGCAGATGCAGGGAATATTCAAAACGATCCAACATCGATATTAGGGAGATCAGGGTATTTAAAGCCACGGGGCGCTAAATGACAAGCTGTGACAGCTGCGGGATGAAATTGATCATTGCTCCAGAAGCGTGTGGTGGGGAGAGCACCAATCAACACGGCATCTTACAGGAAAGAAGCGTGAGGCGCGGAATGCAATTAATTAACAAAATACCTTAAAGGAACGGAGCGAGTGGGTGGGGAGCGGACAAAACCTCACAGTACCCCCCCCTCCACGGGAGCCACCTGGCGACCAGGCCGACCCGGCTCGCCCGGATGGGCACGATGGAAGTCGGTGATCAGGCCGGGATCCACGATGAGCTGGCGGGAGACCCAGCTCCGTTCATCCGGGCCGTACCCCTCCCAGTCCACCAGGTACTGGAACCCCCGACCCCGCCGTCGAGCGCCCATCAACCGGCGGACCTGCCACTGGGGGTGACCGTCCACCATCTTGGGAGGAGGTGGATCCGGAGCAGGAGGCATCAGGGGACTGAGAGAGACAGGCTTAACCCGGGACACATGGAAAACGGGGTGAATGTGCATGGACGCAGGAAGCTTAAGACGCACCGTCGCCGGACTGAGTACCTTCAGAACCTCGAAAGGTCCGACGAACCGGGGGTTAAGTTTCTTGGCCGAGGACCGAAGTGGGAGGTCCCTCGCGGAAAGCCACACCCTCTACCCAGGGTGGTACGTCGGCGCAGGAATCCGGCGCCGGTCAGCCCCACGACAGGCGCGCTCTGATGACCGGAGCAGCGCGGTCCTGGCGATCTCCCAGACCCGACGGCACCGGTCGAGGTGGTCCTGTACAGAGGGAACTGCCACCTCCGTCTCCTGTGCAGGGAAAAGAGAGGGTTGGTAGCCCAGGGATACCTCAAAGGGTGAGAGGCCGGTGGCGGAACTGACCATGGAGTTGATGGAGTACTCGACCCAGGGAAGGAAACGGCTCCAAGAAGCTGGTCTCTCGGCAGCCACACACCGAAGAGCAGACTCCACGCTCTGGTTCATCCTCTCCGTTTGTCCGTTAGTCTGGGGATGATAACCAGAGGAAAGACTGACCGTTGCCCCCAATCCCTTGCAAAAAGCCCGCCATACCTGGGAAGTGAACTGGGGCCCCCGGTCCGAGACGACGTCCTGGGGAAAACCATGGAGGCGAAACACGTGGTGTGTCAGGAGGTCCGCCGTCTCGGCCGCCGAGGGAAGTTTGGGAAGGGCCACGAGGTGAACCCCCTTGCTGAACCGATCCACCACGGTCAGAAGGCACGTGTTCCCCTGGGAGGAGGGAAGACCTGTGACGAAGTCCAGCGCCACATGTGACCAAGGACGGCTCGGAATGGGAAGCGGCTGTAATAGCCCGGAGGGTGCCTGGTGGGAGGCCTTGCTGCGGGCGCAGACCGCGCAGGCCAGTACGAACCCCTTGACGTCGTTCCTCATGGTGGGCCACCAGAATCGACGAGCCAGGAAGGAGAACGTGCGATGAACGCCCGGGTGGCAGGCGAACCGGCTGGTATGGCCCCACTGGAGGACCCGGGACCGGACCGAGTCGGGGACGAAGAGACGATGAACCGGTACATTGCCTGGAGCGCGATGGAAGCGTAGGGCACGCCTTACCACCGCCTCGATGCCCAAGGTGACGACTCCTACCACCCTGGCCTCTGGGAGGATGGGAGTCGGGTCCTCAGTGGTTGGAGCCCCCTTGGAGTGTAACCGGGACAGGGAGTCGGCCTTCGTGTTGCGGGAACCAGGGCGAAACGTCAGCGAGAAGTCGAACCGACTGAGGAAGCTGGCCCATCTTGCCTGCCGGCCATTGAGGCGCTTGGAAGCACGGATGTACGTCAGGTTCTTGTGGTCCGTCCAAATTGTAAACGGCTCCTCGGCCCCCTCTAGCCAATGACGCCACTCCTCCAAGGCAGCCACAACCGCCAGCAGCTCCCGATTGCCGATGTCATAGTTCCTCTCGGCAGGGAGGAACCGACGCGAGTAGAAGGCGCACGGATGTACCTTCTGGTCCGTTGCCGACCGCTGGGATAAGATAGCTCCCAGTCCAGTATCCGAGGCGTCCACCTCAACGATGAACTGTCTCTTGGGGTCTGGATGGAGCAAGATCGGGGCGGAAGTGAACCTCTTCTTGAGGGAGCGGAACGCAGCACACGCCGCTGGGGACCAGTCGAACGGCAGGGCGGGAGAGGTCAGTCTGGTAAGCGGTTCCGCCACTTGACTGTAGTTCCGGATGAACCTTCGGTAGAAGTTGGCGAACCCGAGGAAGCTCTGTAACTCCTTCCGAGAGGTGGGTTCAGGCCATTCCTCCACGGCCTGGAGCTTGCGAGGATCAGCTCGGGTCAAGCCTTTCTCCACGATGAAGCCCAGGTAATCGACGGAGTCGGAGTGGAATCGGCACTTCTCCGCCTTGACGAAGAGCCGATAGTGGAGGAGGCGCTCCAGCACACGGCGGACATGCTGGATGTGTTCCTCGAGGGTCTTGGAGAAGATGAGGATGTCGTCTAGGTATACTACCACAAACTCCTCCAGCATGTCACGAAGGACGTCGTTCATGAGCGCCTGGAATACCGCCGGAGCGTTGGTGAGGCCGAACGGCATCACCAGGTACTCGTAGTGGCCCCTGGGAGTCTTGAAGGCGGTCTTCCATTCATCGCCCTCACGGATACGGACTAGATGGTAGGCACTCCGGAGGTCCAGCTTGGTAAAGACGGTAGCCTGGGTGAGAGGCTCGAAAGTGGAGTTCATGAGAGGTAGAGGATACTTGTTCTTAATGGTGATCTCGTTGAGCTGGCGATAGTCGATGCAGGGTCGAAGGTCCCCGTCCTTCTTCCCAACAAAGAAGAAACCGGCCGCCACAGGAGAGGAGGAAGGCCGAATGAGTCCTGCTTCCAAGGACTCAGAGATGTATTGATCCATCGCCGCCTTCTCCGGGACGGTCAGACTGTAGAGGCGGCTGCCGGGAAGGGGAGCCCCTGAGCGGAGGTCGATGGCACAGTCGTAAGGCCGGTGGGGCGGAAGGGCCTGAGCCCTGGACTTACTGAAAACCTCCATGAGGTCGTGGTACTCGGGGGGTATGGTCGAGAGGTCCGGAGGCGGCTCACCAACGGATCTCCGGGGCGGGGGACAGGACGCCGCCTGAAGACACTGGGCATGACAGGAGGAGCTCCAGCCCTTGATGGTACCGGAGGACCAGGCGATGTGGGGCTCGTGCAGCGCGAGCCAGGGCCGGCCCAAGACTACTGGGACAAGAGGGGATCTGGTGATAAGGAACTGGAGTCTCTCAACGTGGTTACCAGCAATGGTGAGCAGGACAGGGCAGGTGCGTTGAGTGATGTCAGCCAGGCAGTGTTGGTCCAATGCGAATACCTCCAATGGCCTCACTAGGTCCTCAAGTGGAATGTTGGCCCGGGTAGCAAACTCGAAGTCTAGGAAACTCTCGTCTGCCCCCGAGTCAATGAGTGCCTCCACCGTGGCCCGTTGGTCCGCCCAGGCCAGGGTGACGCTCATCAGATGGCCAGGTGGTGCACGGCTCTGGGAACGAGAAAAACGGCTCACCAGGATCTCCCGGGGTCCCGGCGAGCCTGGTCTTTTGGCCGGGTGGGGCAGTTGGCGATACGGTGTCCCTCCCGACCGCAGTAGAGGCAAAGGCCGGACCTGAACCTCGCCTCCCGTTCAGCTTGGCTCAGATGAGAACGTCCCAGCTGCATGGGTTCCTCCGCGGGTACCGAACGGGAGGGAAAAAAACCACCAGTCGTGTTGGGAGCAGGGCGACCAGCAGTACCGTCACGAGTACGGGGGGTCCGGAGTACCTCTGGAGGTCCCTGTCGGGTTCTCTCACATCTTCTCTCCTGGAGGCGTCCGTCGATGCGAATGGCGAGGCTGAACAGGTCCTCGAGGGACCAGGGTTTCCGTTAGAAAAAATTGTTGCCGGTCTCCGTGACCTGCAAGATTTCAATCTACCGGACAAATGAGATTAATTCCGGTCATAGTTTATTGAGCTTTAAAACAATTGATAGGCAGGCTATATAAAGAATGTCATCCTCAAGGCATGTAGATTTATAATATTATTACTTAAAACTAGGCTACTTTTGCGTATACAGTCATTAATATATTCCAAATAAAATAAGTCCCTCGATACTCCGTGCTGCTGCTGACTTGAAATAAAATAGACCGCGTATGTGGGCAGTCGGTCCGATACTAAACAGCAGTCTGTTATAATCACATTTTTATGAGCTAACGAATTCCGTTATATTGGACATTTGTATTAATTATATCAAGCGAAGAACTGAGAAAGCAGAGAGACGGCAACATTATCGTGGTTTGCGTGACGACTCTCTCCACCTCGCAACGACTTATTTGCAAAGAGTATGGCGCTGCAGAGCAGCTGTTCAGCTGTTATTGGCTCTTTTCTGGGAACCGCACAACAGCGCCCCCCACCCAACATTGGCTGAAAATGGCTGAACTGGAGTACTGCTGGAATACTGCATTGTGCAGCTGCTGCTGCGGCTCTGCAGCTTCACAAAAGTCCGCACAACCAGCACTAAGCTCTCGCTGACAACGTCGTTGTCATTATTAGAAGCAACGAGGAAACAAATGTAATGATCGTTTCGTTCATCGCATAGGCTATTTAATTTTAGCCTATTTTAATACAATTCAAATAATCAAATTGTGCTTAGACTCAGGGAATTATTTTCACCGGACATTAAGACCGGAGACATTAAATATGTCGGACTTCAACAGATTTTGCCGGTCAAATACCGGTAATTACCGGCTAACGGAAACGCTGCGAGGGACTCAGGTTCCTCACGGGTCGCGAGCTGGTCCCTGACTGCGTTGTTGAGCCCCCTCGTGAAGGTAAGACGAAGTGCTTGGTCGTTCCAACCGCTCTCCGTAGCCGCCAGTCTGAACTCCAGCACGTAGTCGGTAACCCCGCCGCTGCCCTGCCGGAAGGTACCCAACCGGGCTCCAGGGTCCAGACCACGGGCTGGATGGTGGAAAACCCTGCAGAGCTCAGCCACGAAGTCTGGGTAGGAGAAACAGAAGTCTGCCTCCATTGCCCAGGAGGCAGTGACCCACTGGGCTGCCCGGCCTGAGAGCAAGTTAGTCATGTAGGCCACTTGGGCTCCCCTTGAAGTGAAACGACTGGGTTGATGACGAAAAACCAACTCACATTGCATGATGAATGTGGCACAATCCTCGAAGTTACCGTCGAACAGCCGTGGTTCGGAGAGACGGGGCTCCCGAGGTGCGGGATCGGGAGGCGCGGGGCCTGCCAGGGCTGCGGGTGATGCTCCGGCCAAGGCTCCTGAAGGAAGTGGGGTTACAAGCAAGGTGTTAACGGTGTCACTCAGCGTGTGTAAGTGGAGGAGAATACTTGACTGCTGGCTAGCCAGAGCGCCCAGGGACCCCTGAATAGGCAGGACCTGCTCTCGGAGTTCCTGTACAGCAGCCGCAGCCCTGTCTAGCTGTTGGCTGTGTTCCTTGGTTAACTCTATCTGGACTGCCAATGCTGTTCTGACTCTCTCTGTGTCGGCTGGGGTCGTCATGGTTGGATCGTAATGTTAGGGTTTGTAACCGACCCCAAGCGCAACGGCACAGAGAGAGTTGTTTCAGAGTTAGCCAAAAACAAGGGCGTGTTTATTCACAGAGTCACAAGATTGAATTAGGTGGAGAACAGAACAAACAGGGAATCTGGCATGTGAAGAATGTTTGCGGCTCTGCAGATTCTCCCAGAAGGTGATGGTGAGGAATTTGCCTGTGACGTCTGAGCCGCTCTGCAGATCCCCCCAGCATACACTCAGGGTGGAAGCGGAGAGAGAGAGAGAAATCCCAGTTAGCTCAGCGCACAATAGAAACAGAGAGGTGACTGATCCAAACAATATATCCAAGTGACTTGATCTTCGGAGTGATACACACAGTTAGCAGTGTCCAGAGAAAAAACAATACGGTAATCCAACGTGTAAATCCAACAACAAAAAATAGGTGAGAACAGTATAACAAAAACGGGATCTCTTCGGTGTTTCACAAACACACAAAAACGATTGATCCAAAAAACTCACCAGAGCGCAACGCGTAAAGCGGGCAGATAAACGAGGCGTAGCTTCGTACGGGGAATCAGGTTCTCCAACAGGGATACTTCACGAGAGTCCTGGGGAGCAACAGACAGCGACGGGAAAGAAAGGCAGATGCAGGGAATATTCAAAACGATCCAACATCGATATTAGGGAGATCAGGGTATTTAAAGCCACGGGGCGCTAAATGACAAGCTGTGACAGCTGCGGGATGAAATTGATCATTGCTCCAGAAGCGTGTGGTGGGGAGAGCACCAATCAACACGGCATCTTACAGGAAAGAAGCGTGAGGCGCGGAATGCAATTAATTAACAAAATACCTTAAAGGAACAGAGCGAGTGGGTGGGGAGCGGACAAAACCTCACAGAGAGAGAGAGAGAGAGGCACGCGTGGGTTTCGTCGGAGAACAGCTCGCATGGCCGTCCACTTCAGAGCAGAAGCGCACGGATTTACATTGGAACAGCTGTAAATACCTACTATTATTTATTATTTATATACATATAGAACTGCTCCACATGGATTTTAATATATCATGCTTTAATTAAGTATTGTAGTTTTAATGTAGTTGGTGTTTTTTTATATAGTGGTCTTTTTACTGTAGTTTTAAAAAAAATTATAGTGGTGAGTGTCTATGTATTGTGATTGTATGTTTGTCTTTCAACCACGGCATAAATGAAGTTCTGAAAGGAAAATAAAGTAAGTTGAAGTTGAAGTTGATTAATTAGAATGTTAGAATGCATTTTAGAATGATGATCAGTGTGATGTACTCCTGATAAAGTATAGTAATATGGTTTATTTGTATTGGGAGAGATACAGACACATTAGCTGGTTGAACAACATCTATATGTGTGGTAATAATGCAGATATTGAGTGTATTTCTGTGAAATCCAACCGGAGCGGAAAAAGAACTTCGCTTCCCGCCCGTGAGTCATGCACCCGTGGTGAACAGCGACGCCTGTTAACCCTTTCACTGCCACATGACAGAAGGTTAACCCTTTACTATCACACAACCGACGGTCGCCGGGTTAACCTTCTGTTGTGTGGCAGTGAAAGGGTTAACCGGCTGTTGTGTGGCACTGGCAGTGAAAGGGTTAACCTTCTGTGTATTGTCGCAGTGAAAGGGTTAACCGTTTTGGTAGTGCAGCGGTGAAAGGGTTAACATGGGGGCAGTCATGGAAAGAGAGTCAGAGAGAAAGGAGAGAGAGAGAGAAAGGAGAGAAAGATAGAAAGAAAGAGAAATTGAGAAAAAGAGAGATAGAAAGAAATAGAGATGAGAGAGAAAGAAAGCGACAAAAAGAGAGATAAACCACTTACCTTTTCAGTGTGGTCTTGTAGTTCTATGGTGGTAAAGACAGATCAAGTTAAACACTACACTGTAAAAACTGAGCGTCATCTGGTCACTTTTAAACTATCAGCTAATTGTATTCAACTAAAACTGTGTAAAATGCAATTCATAAATGGTTCAAATTAATTGAGTTCAGCTCAATTCTATTTCAAACGGCACATAGTCTTTTTTATTATGTATAGGTTACTAATACTTATTTAATAAATATGAATGAACCCCAATCCCAGTTTTTACAGTGTACTAAACATCCTCAGCATCATTCCCTATGAACTGAAGAGAGACCAGTCCTGACCTGCAGGAAGGAGATGTGTTCAGCGTTCAGCTCCTGCTCTATGGCTCTGATTGTGTCTGAAAGGGTTGACATCTCTCTGTCCAGCCCCTCAATCTTCTCCATCATCGTCTGGCTCTTCTGCTCCTCTTCCTCCTTCAGTGCAGCTACCCTGGCCTCCTGTTCCTCGTGGAGAAACTGGTGAAGCTTCTTAAACTCCTTCTTAATCTGCTTCTCTGTGTGCAGGGCCTGGAACTGGAGATTATAAGATAAGATAAGATATTCCTTTATTGATCCCCTTGGGGAAATTCAGGCATCATAGCAGCATGGGGGGGGGGGGGCAAGGGCATAATTTAGTGAGCTCAGAGATGGAACAAGCAGCCGTTTTCCGTGTGGTCCAAGTGCCACGTCGCGTCTCCGTTTATTATCGTGTAACATTGTTTTGGACGGTAAAAAAGTGCAGGGGACCATAACTGCCTTCTGAAAACATGCAGGGGACATGTCCCCTGTGTCCCCCCCCCCACAATTACGCCCGTGGGGGGGGGGGGGGGGGGGGTACAGGTAGTAAAAACAACAGAAGCAGTGTAAACAAATAAGTTTAAGGAAATAAGTCAATATAATTTACTATCTAACTAACTATACAGTATTCACAGTGTCACATAAGGTGCAGTATGCATAAGGTAGTGTTATAATTTACTATCTAACTAACTGAAATATACAGTAGGGGGGTGTTGAATGCCCACGCTCGCTCTTAGGTCAGATCGATAACTTCATAACTCATTGGTCTGCCTATCTACACCTCAAACAGCGTCCTGTGAAGTGGTTGACAAGCAGAACCAACCGAGTCTACAAAATGTTGTTGTTACCACTGACCGACAAGAGACAGCGAATGCACCGTTCCGACCCCCGTCAGTCATCGACCTTAGGTCGAGTGATTGAAGTTGCGGAATCTTTTATTTTATTTGCACTGGGACGGACCCTCTTTAATTAGATGAGGTCCATTTCCCTAATCCGTTACACGTATTATCACTATATGGCTTTACTTGATAATCCCATTATACAGAATCCACCTTTAGTCCTTAATGCATAATCATAAGTCTCCTTTTACTCCGTAGGGATAAAGCCTATAGTTATAGTTATATCCCCATTATAGCTAGGGATAAAGCCACTTACACATATTATCACTATATGGCATTACTTGATAAAACCAGGTTTATCAGAATTCACCTTTAGTCCTTAATGCATAATCATAAGTCTCCTTTTACTCCGTAGGGATAAAGCCTATAGTTATAGTTATATCCCCATTATAGCTAGGGATAAAGCCACTTACACATATTATCATTAATCAAAAATGCAACAGGGTGAAGTTACAAATGCAGAACACATTTCAATGCTTACCCGGCCGTCTGAGAGTGAAGAAAAGATACAAAGGATATTTATAAAGAGGTAATTTTAATTAGAAAAAGCTAGTTACAAGAAGAGACTGAAGAGGAAAAGTGTCCATTTCAGTTAAAATATGCACAGAACAAAACATCTCATCTCTGCACGGCTTGTGCCCCGTGTCTGGCAGCATTCTTCTCATCTCTCAAAAAAGTCCGATCTGGCACGGCTTGTGCCTCTTCCTATCTCTCCAGCTCAGTGTAAAAATTCTCCTGTGCTCTCGCCAGTTGGCCCTTATAAAGGGCCCCAGGGTCTCTTCTGCTTATTGGTCCAAATACAGCGCTGTCACCTAGATGTCAATTCACCAGCCAGTCAATGCACGGCTCGTGGGGACTGGCTCTCCTCCCATTTTACTCCACTAGGCCGTAACTCGAAAGTAATTGTAACGTTTTCGCTGGAACAGACTTCCTTTGTTCTCTGCTGTGGAAAGTCCCTTCACTCCCCATCTCACTCAGACCCCACAAAGGGTTAACCAGTTTAATGCGTCTGCCGGCCGGAGAGGAGGGAGAGAGACAGATGCATAGTTCATAAGAATACACTGCCCCTCTGACTGGAGCTCCCTCTTCATGGCCTTTACATTCCAGCCGTTCACTCCCTTACTGCATGGGGCCACTCTCGTTCTGACTCACTCTAACAGTAAGAGAAACAGGCATAACAGTCAAGGGTTATGATACCTTCTGTAGGTATCATCGCCAAGCATATCATTCTTTTTAAGCAGATAATTATGAAACATATAATTAATATAGCATTATATATATATACCTTTATACCAACAGTATATATGTTTCCATAATTATTACATGTGAAAAATAGTTTATACGGCTATAGTGGCCCCTCTCTTCTCCACTCCTTTCTGACTGGGCATTACCAGCCCAGGCCTAGATACTTGTTCAAAGCGTATATGCATATATATACGTATACACATATATATGTATATATATATATATATATATGAATACATATCACATCTAGACACCTACAGTAACATATGCCTAGATTTAAAACAGATATATACAATAAACCTATTAAATCATACAAGGGACAGAGAGAACAGGATGTCATTATACAAAGTGTCACTCGTTGACTGGTGGCACTTAAAATGTGTTTACACATAACGTGTTTCTATTCCATTGTCCAGGAAGAATCTACAGACATTCCCCATAATCATATATAAGATCAGGATGTCATACCCAGTGTCACTTAGTTGGCTGTGACACTTTACACCCCCTCTGTCATCCTGGTCGGTCATTTTCCATTGTCTTAATAGCGTCTGTACTGGGGGACGAGATGGCGATGGTGGGGTCACGTGGCTGTGACTCTCCACACCCCCTCTGCCATCTTGGTACCTTGTTACCCTGGTAGCCGGCGGGAAGACTTGCATCTGTTGTTCCCTGGCTGGACGGCTGGACAGGATAGGGGTCACGTTGTTGCTTGGTATCCGGCGGGAAGACTTGCATCTGTTGTTCCCGGCCGATGCACCCAGGCTGTTGTCGTCTTGGTCATCTTGGTCATCTTGGTCATCTTGGTCATCTTGGGGTCACCCCCTCTGACCTCTTGGATCTCTCCCATAGTTTGAGGTAGGTTGATTTGTCACTTCTCGGGCGACCCCTACGGGTCCCCGAGAATTGTAGCAGCAGTCCTCTATTGACGTGTGGTTGGCCTGGTCTTGTGACCCTGTCCGTAGGCCTCGCAGGACATCACAGATACAGTCCACAGAGGACTCATTTCTTTTCTCTCTTTCAGGTCCATTCAGGGCTCTCGTCGCCCTGTAACCTGGGTCCAGGCCGATGTCTCTCTGTCCGGTCTGGGAGGTCTAGGAGGTCTGGGAGGTCTGGGAGGTCTGGGAGGTCTGGGAGGTCTGGGAGGTCTGGGAGGTCTGGGAGGTCTAGATGAGGACCTTGAGGATGCTCTGGAGCTTGACCTATCCCGGTCTTCCTTCAGTTCCGATTTCTGACCTGAGTCAGTATATTCCTTCTTGCCATCCGCTGCGTCGTTCGCTGGCTCCGGGGGACCCCCCCCCCCTTGTCTAAGAATGCGGCACTGGTTCAGGTTTTGTCCCTTTACCAGCGCACCTTTACCAGCGCACATTGTTCACAGGCCTCTCGGACTGTTATCGCTCTTTGTTTGGCTTTATGTATGAGAATGTTGTTAGTTCTCAGGTATACCAACATCCTCCTACTTCCGGCATGTCCAAGGTTATCATATACCTGTCTGATCATGTGAGTAGCCTCGTCCTGTTAGCAATGGCTAGTTAGCCTGCTATTCGCTCCTATTCGCAATGGCTATTTCAGCCTGCTCGCAATGGCTATTTCAGCCTGCTATTCGCAATGGCTATTTCAGCCTGCTATTCGCAATGGCTATTTCAGCCTGCTATTCGCAATGGCTATTTCAGCCTGCTATTCGCAATGGCTATTTCAGCCTGCTATTCGCAATGGCTATTTCAGCCTGCTATTCGCAATGGCTATTTCAGCCTGCTATTCACAAAGTAGAGTTTTTTCTACTTAAGTTCTGACTTTAAGTAAGCATTTAGTTACTTCAAGTTCAAGTGACTTTAGGGCTCCCTAGCCCTATTAGTCGCGAGTAAACGCCACTTCAAGTGGTTTCTTATGAACCCTCTCTTGTTCCTGATAGATTTTTTACCTCTTAGGCTGTCTGCTGCGCTTTGCAGACCTCTACGTCACTCATTGTTCCAGATCTCGAGCACTTAGGAGGAGTCTTGGTTGGAGAGGATTGCTTGCTGATAAGATCACACTTGAGTAAGGTTTTAACTCAAATCTGTAATAAATTTTACTCCAGAGGCCCCTGACCGCAGTTATTTCAGTTCGGCTTTTGATACCTATTCAATTAGCATAAAGCCCAACTCACGAATGTTCTAAGCCCCAGAACCTCCAATCCGTTTTGACAGACCTATAAACCAGTGACTCGGCCGCCCAAGCACCACAGCGTCCTGTATGCTGAAGCTTCCGAGTCCCCACAAATCTGATAGGCCCGTCGGATATAGAGACCCTGATGCTCGCTCTGTCCCCCCGCGTCAAGGTGCTAAGCTTGATGAGAGTTTGCAGAGTCTCAATTTTTATCCATAGGCGCTGGTGAGTGTACATCTCACGCAGCTGATATGGTTGGTACAGGTGCTAACCTACCAGATGGTAGCTGTCAGGAAATCCCCTTTGCATGAAATAGATTACAAATTCTTTCGTCCTCTCTACTCTGGTTTAGAGAAAAGACGGACATCTTTACAGTATTTGTGTTGAGAAAGCATTTTGACTTGGTCATACAGCATGCATTCCGTCCGTAACTGGTCTCGGGACCATGCTGCGCATTTGGCTGCAAGACGGTTACCACCTGGTACACCGATGAATAGCTTTTCAAGCAGTAAGCCTGATCTTTGCCTAGGCGTTCCACGTATGACTGATTCTGCTGCAACAGTGAGAGACAAGCTCCCGTCTCGCACCTGTGGGATTAGTTTCTCCACCATATTTTCCCCTGGATCTTGACCGGGGATTCTTACTTCCATTTCCATCATTTGGGCCATTGAAGCCCCTTCGGGGACCTCCAGTCCTTTGAGGTGTCTCAAAATGCGAGCGGCCTCCGGGTCATCATAGAGAGGTGACCCATGGAAAATCTGAGCACACTTATGGATATAAGCAGCCTGGGTCTCCCCTCGAAGCATTTCTGGGGCCAGTTTTTTGAGCACTTGGGTTTTGCTTAACAATTCTTGTGCTTTGTTGCTTTCTCCATATTGGGTGCTGTCACGCAGACTCCTGCCTGTATGTGAACTCTTTCCTCTCGGTCGGTAAATGTCTCCGGGAGATTGGGCTAGTATGGAGTGAGGGCTCACTTCCGGTCGGTGTTCCTCTGTGCTGTGTCTCAGGGCTCGGATTGGGCTTATGCACGGGGCCTCGTTCAACCAGTTTCTTTCTCTCCTGGCTATTTCAGCCATGGCCCTGTCTAGCTTGTACACCTGTTCACGTAGTATGTCATAGCCTGCATGTAAGTGTGCATGCTTGTATGGTTCTGTTACCCCAGGGTGAGACAACACTTTTTCTGCCACGGGTGACCGGGCTAAGGCCTGAGCCGTTCCCCATCTCACGGGATATGCTGGCATAATATCCCCTGTTTTCTTTCCTTCCAAGTCTCCTTCACTCTCTTCGGAGACGTCCTCCAATCCTGAGCTCCAGGTCAAGCCCGAGGGTGACTGAAAGGTGGTGCCTTTCAGAGTAGGCCCCTTGCCTATAGGTCTCAGTTTGACCGGTTTTCGCTCTCTTGTTTCGAGGTCTAGGAGGTTCGCCCCTCGGGTACCGAACTCTCTCCCTAGATCTTGATCGAGATGAAGACTTGGAGGATGCTCTGGAGCTTGACCTATCCCGGTCTCCCTCCATTCCTGAGTCCTGATTTAGATCAGTATACTCCTGTTCGCTACTTGCTGGGTCGTCCCCTGAGTCCGGGGGACGGCCTAGAAGTCTATGGATACTCCTGGCCTGAGATCGCGCAGGTTCCGCCTTTTCAGGTTCGAACGGTACTGTCGGTCTCCTGGGTGTGGATGATCTCCCTCTCTCCGCTGCTCGGGAGGAGTTCTGGGAGTTGGACCTTTCTTTCCTGGGTACGGGTCCCGATCCCTTAGGGTTCGGAGGGGGAGTGAGAGGTACCAATGCAGGCTCATCGTCCTTGTCTTCCTCACCCTCCCCGGCTCTATCCACGGCCAGGGTTATTGACTCATGGTCCCTAGGTTCCATCATGAGACGGATCTCCGTGTGCCCTGCACTCCTTAGGCTTGAGATCGCGCTGATTACGGCTTTCCCCAACCATATGCCTCTTTGGCCATATCCTCGAGACCTGCCCCACATCAGGTTTATGGCTAGTCGGTAGGGCATGTCCTTAGTACCGTGGCCAGCATAGATTTCCCTTTTCTGCAGTAGTTCCTTTATACGGGACACCAGTCTGTCCCAGTTTATGTGTGAGGACTCTATCTCCTTGTATTGGTCTTGACTTAGTGTCACATGGACAATTTTCTCCGCGTGAAACACCTCATAATCACACTCTGTGATTACTGCCTTGCCTGGTTTCAGGGGCTTTTTGGTCCTTTTTTCCATTACCTGTTTCCTCAGGTTTCGGTAGTAAGAGCCTCCTGCCGTTACCATGCTTGTTTCCCATCTACCATAGTTCGTCAATGACGGTCCAGTGAAGGTGAGGATTGACCATGGTGTATCAGAGTTATCGGTCCAGACTGGGTGGTTAGTGACTGTTATGTTTGGTGATTGTCTGTGAGACCTTGTAGATGTCACTCTCACCCCTGAGTGTTCACCACGGGGAGATATATAGGTTGCTCTCGCTTGCCTCACTTCCTCGTGACCACGTGGTCCTGGGCTTATGCACTGCAGGGAGTGATCTCGCTCCTGCAGCTCCTTCAGCTCCTCCTCAAACTCCTCCTTCTCCAGACGAGACTGCAGCAGCTCATGTTTGGTGCTTCGCAGTTCGTCTCTGGTGGTGTGGAACTGCTCCATCCAGTGGGCACTCTCGTCCCTGCAGTCCTCTAGCTGCTGCTGCAGGGAGCGCACCGAGGTGTTCACACGCTGCCGCTCTGCCTCGATACCTGCCTGAGACTGGGACACCTGCTCCATGCTGCTCCTCAGCCTCTCCATGTCGGTGCTGTACTGCTCCCTGAGGGTCTCGGATCTCCCGGTCGTGCGTGGCCACCTCGTCCTTCAGCGCCCCCTTCAGGGCCGTGAGCTCCCGCTCCCGCTGCCTCAGCGTCTCCTGGAGCTGGAGGTTGTCATCCAGTTAGCATTCAGTTCACTCCTGGCTTGTCAGCCCATGTTCCAGTGAACACACCGTTTTAGCTAGCGTCACGTAGCCTCGGGCTAGGTAGCCATCCAGGGAACATTCAGTGAACGGTCGTCTTGGCTGCGTGTCACGTAGTCTCCCCTCCTCACAAACAGTGTCTTTGGGCTAGGGAGCCCTCGCCTTTCTGTGAACGGCCGTTTTGGCTTCGCTTCACATCCAGTCTCCCCTCCTTACAAACAGTGTCTTTGGGCTAGGGAGCCCTCGCCTTTCTGTGAACGGCCGTTTTGGCTTCGCTTCACATCCAGTCTCCCCTCCTTACAAACAGTGTCTTTGGGCTAGGGAGCCCTCGCCTTTCTGTGAACGGCCGTTTTGGCTTCGCTTCACATCCAGTCTCCCCTCCTTACAAACAGTGTCTTTGGGCTAGGGAGCCCTCGCCTTTCTGTGAACGGCCGTTTTGGCTTCGCTTCACATCCAGTCTCCCCTCCTTACAAACAGTGTCTTTGGGCTAGGGAGCCCTCGCCTTTCTGTGAACGGCCGTTTTGGCTTCGCTTCACATCCAGTCTCCCCTCCTTACAAACAGTGTCTTTGGGCTAGGGAGCCCTCGCCTTTCTGTGAACGGCCGTTTTGGCTTCGCTTCACATCCAGTCTCCCCTCCTTACAAACAGTGTCTTTGGGCTAGGGAGCCCTCGCCTTTCTGTGAACGGCCGTTTTGGCTTCGCTTCACATCCAGTCTCCCCTCCTTACAAACAGTGTCTTTGGGCTAGGGAGCCCTCGCCTTTCTGTGAACGGCCGTTTTGGCTTCGCTTCACATCCAGTCTCCCCTCCTTAGAAACAGTGTCTTTGGGCTAGGGAGCCCTCGCCTTTCTGTGAACGGCCGTTTTGGCTTCGCTTCACATCCAGTCTCCCCTCCTTACAAACAGTGTCTTTGGGCTAGGGAGCCCTCGCCTTGGGTAGGGCCAGTTCGCTTCCTGTGGGCAAAGCACGAAATTATGCTGCACCTGTAACTCCCCCCAGAGCTCTATAAACATTATGTTACCCTTTAGTTGTGAGTAAACGTTGCTTTAATCACCAAGATAGAGCTTTCTATTCATTTGTGATATCCCCGAGTAGAGCCTTCCACTCGAGTCGCCAGTAGAGCTTTCTACTTTAATTTTAGCCAAATCTGTGATTTAATTTTACTCCAGAGGCTTTTGACAGTAGTCCTGTCTTCTTCGGCCATTTAGCACCTATTTTGGTTAGTATAAATGCACATCGCCAGGGACGCCATGTTGAATGCCCACGCTCGCTCTTAGGTCAGATCGATAACTTCATAACTCATTGGTCTGCCTATCTACACCTCAAACAGCGTCCTGTGAAGTGGTTGACAAGCAGAACCAACCGAGTCTACAAAATGTTGTTGTTACCACTGACCGACAAGAGACAGCGAATGCACCGTTCCGACCCCCGTCAGTCATCGACCTTAGGTCGAGTGATTGAAGTTGCGGAATCTTTTATTTTATTTGCACTGGGACGGACCCTCTTTAATTAGATGAGGTCCATTTCCCTAATCCGTTACACGTATTATCACTATATGGCTTTACTTGATAATCCCATTATACAGAATCCACCTTTAGTCCTTAATGCATAATCATAAGTCTCCTTTTACTCCGTAGGGATAAAGCCTATAGTTATAGTTATATCCCCATTATAGCTAGGGATAAAGCCACTTACACATATTATCACTATATGGCATTACTTGATAAAACCAGGTTTATCAGAATCCACCTTTAGTCCTTAATGCATAATCATAAGTCTCCTTTTACTCCGTAGGGATAAAGCCTATAGTTATAGTTATATCCCCATTATAGCTAGGGATAAAGCCACTTACACATATTATCATTAATCAAAAATGCAACAGGGTGAAGTTACAAATGCAGAACACATTTCAATGCTTACCCGGCCGTCTGAGAGTGAAGAAAAGATACAAAGGATATTTATAAAGAGGTAATTTTAATTAGAAAAAGCTAGTTACAAGAAGAGACTGAAGTGGAAAAGTGTCCATTTCAGTTAAAATATGCACAGAACAAAACATCTCATCTCTGCACGGCTTGTGCCCCGTGTCTGGCAGCATTCTTCTCATCTCTCAAAAAAGTCCGATCTGGCACGGCTTGTGCCTCTTCCTATCTCTCCAGCTCAGTGTAAAAATTCTCCTGTGCTCTCGCCAGTTGGCCCTTATAAAGGGCCCCAGGGTCTCTTCTGCTTATTGGTCCAAATACAGCGCTGTCACCGTGATGTCATTTCACCAGCCAGTCAATGCACGGCTCGTGGGGACTGGCTCTCCTCCCATTTTACTCCACTAGGCCGTAACTCGAAAGTAATTGTAACGTTTTCGCTGGAACAGACTTCCTTTGTTCTCTGCTGTGGAAAGTCCCTTCACTCCCCATCTCACTCAGACCCCACAAAGGGTTAACCAGTTTAATGCGTCTGCCGGCCGGAGAGGAGGGAGAGAGACAGATGCATAGTTCATAAGAATACACTGCCCCTCTGACTGGAGCTCCCTCTTCATGGCCTTTACATTCCAGCCGTTCACTCCCTTACTGCATGGGGCCACTCTCGTTCTGACTCACTCTAACAGTAAGAGAAACAGGCATAACAGTCAAGGGTTATGATACCTTCTGTAGGTATCATCGCCAAGCATATCATTCTTTTTAAGCAGATAATTATGAAACATATAATTAATATAGCATTATATATATATACCTTTATACCAACAGTATATATGTTTCCATAATTATTACATGTGAAAAATAGTTTATACGGCTATAGTGGCCCCTCTCTTCTCCACTCCTTTCTGACTGGGCATTACCAGCCCAGGCCTAGATACTTGTTCAAAGCGTATATGCATATATATACGTATACACATATATATGTATATATATATATATATATGAATACATATCACATCTAGACACCTATAGTAACATATGCCTAGATTTAAAACAGATATATACAATAAACCTATTAAATCATACAAGGGACAGAGAGAACAGGATGTCATTATACAAAGTGTCACTCGTTGACTGGTGGCACTTAAAATGTGTTTACACATAACGTGTTTCTATTCCATTGTCCAGGAAGAATCTACAGACATTCCCCATAATCATATATAAGATCAGGATGTCATACCCAGTGTCACTTAGTTGGCTGTGACACTTTACAGGGGGTTAAAAATCATGTCTCTCCCACAATGGACTACAAATGTACAATAGGGCACTTATTTTTACTGTGTGCAGGTTGAGTGCAGCTGCAACCTTACAGTAAATCATTTATCATTAATACAGAATATTTGTACATTTACGTGTTCTGCTGTGCGGACGCATGTTTGTTTGATTTCTTTAAAGGCCTGTAGCTTGTCACGTAAGGTCTTCAGTGGAGCCTGGAGCTGCTTCTGCAATGGAATTCATTCATTCATTCATTCATTCATTCATTCATTCATTCATTCATTCATTCATTCATGATGTATTTCACTTAAAAGATGCAAGTCTGAGGACTCTGTGCTGCAGCACCGGTTTCAACACACGGATTGGAGTACGTTTGCCACCCAGGCCACCCTGGACTCCCACACTGACACTGACTCCCACACTGACACTGACTCCCACGCTGACATTGACTCCCACACTGACATTGACTCTCACACTGACATTGACTCCCACACCTCCTACGTTGTGGACAAATATAAATCAACTCCAACATCAGTGTCTGAATCTAATCCCATCTAATTGTTCTGATTGTCTAATGTTTCTGTATTCATTAACAACGTGACAACAATGTTTACTCTGTGTATTTATTGAGTATAATTAAAGATTGAATAAATTAATATAATAATGATTTTGCCATACCTTGTGATCCTCCGAAGCTTCCTCTATGGGGCAGCAGTTGTGGCTCTTGTGTTTTCTGGACGACTGACATACCACACAGATGGTTTGATTTTGATTTTATTACGGATCCCCATTAGCTGGTGCCATGGCAACCAGCTAATCTTCCTGGGGTCCACACAAAAAAACATACAAAACAATTATTGCAAAACAGAATTATTAAAAGCCAGTACTCAACATAAATACACAATAAAACTAACCATTAAGATGGCTAAAATTACAAGAAACAAAACAAAAAAAACAACACAAAAATACACAAAATCCAAAATGGGCTGGTGGTCATCCAGACCGAAGAGCTTGAGTTCTTCTCTGTGCAGACTGCAGAGCACCTCAGAACCTGCTGGAGCTCCCTGGCTTCTCTCCCTGAAGGCCTCACACAGGTTCTTCAAAGCCAAGTTACGAGGAGGATTTAAAATTGAAGAGACTTCCCTACAAAGTGGACAGTTCTTGTCTTCTCTGTCTCTCCAGTATTGTTGCAGACAGGCTTTACAGAAGCTGTGGCTACACAATAAGAGGACAGGATCTGTGTAGATGTCACGGCACACGGGACAAGACAGATCCTCTTCACAATGAGACGAAGCCATTTTGTCTCTCAGTAACACTCCCTCCTCTGGAAAGCTCCCTGAAGTTTACTTTAACTTTTGTTATAAACTTACTTAGATTCAGTCAGCAGCTGGTTGAAGTCACTGTTTGATCACTAGTTATGAGGGCCGACGTTCCATTCTACTGGTTAAAGTTGCTTACTCGTGAGTAGTATGTGCGTTGATAAAGACAAATAATGTCCACAGCCGCTCCAGTGTAAAACAAAGATATCAAAATGGTTTATTTCTCTTCCACAGCGAAGTCTTTCTTTACAGAAGCGGTCCCAAAGCTTTTTTCCTAAATATTCACGTTACTACTACAAGGTAAGAAAACTATTTTTCCCAGTCTCCAAATCACCGCCGACTCGACACATGAAGATTCCTCCACACTGGAAAGCCGAAAATATATGCTGTTTAGTCTATCGGTTCGGTACTGCTCAGCACTGTTTCAAGATGCACACTGACCTGGCAGCTGGAATTGCTGAATATATAGATACACAAACATTCTAGAATGTTCAGTCATGACATCATATGATGACATCACCAATGTTCTAGAACATTCGGCTATGAAACTTCACCAATGTTCTAGAATGTTCTATTATGACATCCTACTGTGACATCACAAATGTTCTAGAATGTTCTATTATGACAAATAAGACGGTTCAATGACTTTATCTAAATCCAATCAACATTCCTAATGCCGTTTCAATGTAAGGATATAAAAATAAACATGAACATTCATATATAATATACCATAACCTAAATATATAGCTTTGGCTCCTCTACACTAGTCCTTCCTGTGTTTGTCTAAAGCTAGTCCTACTCCTTCAGTACGAGCTGTGGGTTTTATCTGGAGCAGGCGGGTGTCGGTCGATGAGGAGTGTAGAAACACTGATGTTTATCACCTGTATATCAATGGTTATAATCCTAGTTATGTCATTACTGGCAAAGCGTCTTGCTTCGCCTATTGGACTATGCTCGCGCCTGTGGGCGTTCGTTGAAAGAACTTTTCATGCACCTACCATTCACCTAGCCACGCCCACCTTTCTAGTATATAACCAGGTGAAGTGGTCACGCCCACCTCTCTAGTATATAACCACACAGTAAATGTCGCAAGGTAAATTTTACTCAAACTGAGTACATTTTACTCAAACTCAATTTGAGTAAAATGTACTCAGTTTGAGTCAAATGTACTCAATTTGAGTCAAATGTACTCTGGAAAATCTACTGTGCAGGTGTAGTGACCACACCTCTCTAGTATATAACCAGGTGAAGTGACCACGCCCACCTCTCTAGTATATAACCAGGTGTAGTGATCTCACCTCTCTAGTATATAACCAGGTGTAGTGACCTCACCTCTCTAGTATATAACCAGGTGAAGTGACCTCACCTCTCTAGTATATAACCAGGTGAAGTGACCTCACCTCTCTAGTATATAACCAGGTGAAGTGACCTCACATCTCTAGTATATAACCAGGTGAAGTGACCTCACCTCTCTAGTATATAACCAGGTGAAGTGACCTCACCTCTCTAGTATATAACCAGGTGAAGTGACCTCACCCCTCTAGTATATAACCAGGTGTAGTGACCTCACCTCTCTAGTATATAACCAGGTGTAGTGACCTCACCTCTCTAGTATATAACCAGGTGAAGTGACCACGCCCACCTCTCTAGTATATAACCAGGTGTAGTGACCTCACCTCTCTAGTATATAACCAGGTGTAGTGATCTCACCTCTCTAGTACATAACCAGGTGTAGTGATCTCACCTCTCTAGTATATAACCAGGTGTAGTGACCTCACCTCTCTAGTATATAACCAGGTGTAGTGACCTCACCTCTCTAGTATATAACCAGGTAAAGTGACCTCACCTCTCTAGTATATAACCAGTTGAAGCGACCTCACCTCTCTAGTATATAACCAGGTGAAGTGACCTCACCTCTCTAGTATATAACCAGGTGTAGTGACCTCACCTCTCTAGTATATAACCAGGTGTAGTGACCTCACCCCTCTAGTATATAACCAGGTGTAGTGACCTCACCTCTCTAGTATATAACCAGGTGTAGTGACCTCACCTCTCTAGTATATAACCAGGTGTAGTGACCTCACCTCTCTAGTATATAACCAGGTGAAGTAACCTCACCTCTCTAGTATATAACCAGGTGAAGTGACCTCACCTCTCAAGTATATAACCAGGTGAAGTGACCTTACCTCTCTAGTATATAACCAGGTGAAGTGACCTTACCTCTCTAGTATATAACCAGGTGAAGTGACCTTACCTCTCTAGTATATACCCAGGTGAAGTGACCTTACCTCTCTAGTATATAACCAGGTGAAGTGACCTCACCTCTCTAGTATATAACCAGGTGTAGTGACCTTACCTCTCTAGTATATAACCAGGTGTAGTGACCTCACCTCTCTAGTATATAACCAGGTGTAGTGACCTCACCTCTCTAGTATATGACCAGGTGTAGTGACCTCACCTTTCTAGTATATAACCAGGTGTAGTGACCTCACCGCTCTAGTATATAACCAGGTGTAGTGAGTGACCTCACCTCTCTAGTATATAACCAGGTGTAGTGACCTCACCTCTCTAGTATATAACCAGGTGAAGTGACCTCACCTCTCTAGTATATAACCAGGTGTAGTGACCTCACCTCTCTAGTATATAACCAGGTGTAGTGACCTCACCTCTCTAGTATATAACCAGGTGAAGTGACCTCACCTCTCTAGTATATAACCAGGTGAAGTGACCTCACCTCTCAAGTATATAACCAGGTGAAGTGACCTTACCTCTCTAGTATATAACCAGGTGTAGTGACCTCACCTCTCTAGTATATAAGCAGGTGTAGTGATCTCACCTCTCTAGTATATAACCAGGTGTAGTGACCTCACCTCTCTAGTATATAACCAGGTGTAGTGACCTCACCTCTCTAGTATATAACCAGGTGAAGTGACCTCACCTCTCTAGTATATAACCAGGTGTAGTGACCTTACCTCTCTAGTATATAACCAGGTGTAGTGACCACACCTCTCTAGTATATAACCAGGTGTAGTGACCTCACCTCTCTAGTATATAACCAGGTGTAGTGACCTCACCTCTCTAGTATATAACCAGGTGTAGTGACCTCACCTCTCTAGTATATAACCAGGTGAAGTGACCTCACCTCTCTAGTATATAACCAGGTGAAGTGACCTCACCTCACTGTGGGGGAAATAAAAAAGTACAATAGATTACAGTAATCATTATCTGTTCTTATGCACGCCTGGTGATACTAAATCCAAATTGAACTCGGGCATTTGAAAGATAATATATGTATATATATATAAATGTGCGAATTGGCTATAATAAGGTAATGTATAAGCATCTATTCTATATTATATAATAATATTTAAAATTGCATTGGTCCGGATGGGAGAATTCAGTACTGTATCTACAGAACCTTTTATGGTTTGTAACCGACCCCAATCGCACAACACAAGACAGGTATGAGAGTAAGCCAAGAACTGGGCATTTATTGAATACAACAGAAAAGCGGCACTGTCCCTTTAAGGGAGAACACAAAAAATACTGGAAAAACAAGAACTAGGTAAAATAGGCACTGTGCCTTTAAGAGGCGAGCAGGCTAAGGGGCTAAGGCTAAAGGACAGGGCCAGGGCAAAGGACAGGGCAGGAACAGGGGCACAGGAGAGGGGTAAAGGACAGAGGCCCGCGGAGGCGGGCTGGAGACAGGGACAGAGAGAACAGGGTTAAGGCCTTGGACAGGGCGAGGGTCAGAGCTGCTTACAGGGATGGAGTAGGAGCGCGCAGGCTAGACGTCTGGAGGAGAACGCGCCGGTTCGGAGAGCGCATCTGGCGCGGGGTCTGGAGTGGTGTGCGTCTGCTTGGAGAACGCGCCGGTTCGGAGAGCGCATCTGGCGCGGGGTCTGGAGTGGTGCGCGTCTGCTTGGAGAACGCGCCGGTTCGGAGAGCGCATCTGGCGCGGGGTCTGGAGTGGTGTGCGTCTGCTTGGAGAACGCGCCGGTTCGGAGAGCGCATCTGGCGCGGGGTCTGGAGTGGTGTGCGTCTGCTTGGAGAACGCGCCGGTTCGGAGAGCGCATCTGGCGCGGGGACTGGAGTGGTGTGCGTCTGCTTGGAGAACGCGCCGGTTCAGAGAGCGCATCTGGCGCGGGGTCTGGAGTGGAACACTGGAATACCTCCCGTAGAGAATTAGAGAGCGCAGTACTGGTCCCACTCCAGGCAAACGGCGACAGGTGGCGAAGGCTTGCACCTCGTCTCACGCCGGAGATGAAACAGCATACAGAATACAGAAACAGAAACTCCCGTAGGAGCCTACAGATAGAGAATCTCCCGTAGGAGTCTGCAGATAGAGATATGATACGGAACGACCCGACCAGGAACTGGGGGGGAAGAGCGAGGTATTTAAAGCCCACTGGGGCGCTAATTAGAACACACATCAGGTGCGTGAAGGTAATTGATACTTGAACTAGAAGTGTGTGTTCGGCACGGACCAATCAAACAGATAATGAAAGATAGTCCAAGGGTGTGGGCTGCTGAAGAGCAGACGAGACTAAACGAACGCGAGGGTGGGGGCTGGAGAGGTGAGGAGACAGGGAATTAAAGGTCCAGGGAAAGGCGAACCTCACAGTACTCCCCCCTCCACGGGAGCCACCGGGCGACCCAAAAATACAGACAGAGGGGCAGGGGACATAAACAAGGCAACAAACAAAAAATTGGGCCATGCTAGCGGGGAAGCTACACCAAAAGTGGGGCTAGCAGAGGGACAGGGTAGCTGAGGGGTAACTAGGGTAGCTGAGGGGTAACTGCCAGGGCACTGATAGCTACAGGGCCTATGCTAGCTGTAATGCTACATTAACATAGAGGCTGCGCTAGCTGCCGGAGCTAGGCTAGCAGACAGGGCTGGAACAGCATGAGAGAACAAGCTAGCTGGAAGGACAGTCCTAGCTGTGGGGAACTGACCTTGCTAGCTGAAGGGGCAGTCCTAGCAGTGGGGAACTGACCTTGCTAGCTGAAGGGGCAGTCCTAGCAGTGGGAGAAAACTGGCCTTGCTAGCTGAAGGGGCAGTCCTAGCAGTGGGGAAACTGACCTTGCTAGCTGAAGGGGCAGTCCTAGCAGTGGGAGAAAACTACACAAAAGGTGGAGGCCATGCAGAGGGACCGGGTTAGCTGCCTGGGCATGGCTAGCTACAGGGCCTATGCTAGCTGCAAGGGCTGCATTAACATAGAGGCTGTGCTAGCAGCCGGGGCTAAGCTAGCAGACTGGGGCCATGCTGGTAGTAGAGGCCTGGCAAGCTGCAGGGGAGCTAACGAGGCCAACAGGGAAGCTAACAGGGAAGCTAACAAGGCTAACAGGGGAGCTAACAGGCTAACAGGGGAGCTAACAGGGGAGACTAACAGGCTAACAGGGGAGCTAACAGGGACAAAAAAAAAGGCAAACTCAACATACACTGTCTGTGCTGGCTGGGGTCGTCGACTGGTCGGGTCGTACTGTTATGGTTTGTAACCGACCCCAATCGCACAACACAAGACAGGTATGAGAGTAAGCCAAGAACTGGGCATTTATTGAATACAACAGAAAAGCGGCACTGTCCCTTTAAGGGAGAACACAAAAAATACTGGAAAAACAAGAACTAGGGAAAATAGGCACTGTGCCTTTAAGAGGCGAGCAGGCTAAGGGGCTAAGGCTAAAGGACAGGGCCAGGGCAAAGGACAGGGCAGGAACAGGGGCACAGGAGAGGGGTAAGGGACAGAGGCCCGCGGAGGCAGGCTGGAGACAGGGACAGAGAGAACAGGGTTAAGGCCTTGGACAGGGCGAGGGTCAGAGCTGCTTACAGGGATGGAGTAGGGGCGCGCAGGCTAGACGTCTGGAGGAGAACGCGCCGGTTCGGAGAGCGCATCTGGCGCGGGGTCTGGAGTGGTGTGCGTCTGCTTGGAGAACGCGCCGGTTCGGAGAGCGCATCTGGCGCGGGGTCTGGAGTGGTGCGCGTCTGCTTGGAGAACGCGCCGGTTTGGAGAGCGCATCTGGCGCGGGGTCTGGAGTGGTGCGCGTCTGCTTGGAGAACGCGCCGGTTTGGAGAGCGCATCTGGCGCGGGGTCTGGAGTGGTGTGCGTCTGCTTGGAGAACGCGCCGGTTCGGAGAGCGCATCTGGCGCGGGGTCTGGAGTGGTGTGCGTCTGCTTGGAGAACACACCGGTTCGGAGAGCGCATCTGGCGCGGGGACTGGAGTGGTGTGCGTCTGCTTGGAGAACGCGCCGGTTCGGAGAGTGCATCTGGCGCGGGGTCTGGAGTGGAACACTGGAATACCTCCCGTAGAGAATTAGAGAGCGCAGTACTGGTCCCACTCCAGGCAAACGGCGACAGGTGGCGAAGGCTTGCACCTCGTCTCACGCCGGAGATGAAACAGCATACAGAATACAGAAACAGAAACTCCCGTAGGAGCCTACAGATAGAGAATCTCCCGTAGGAGTCTGCAGATAGAGATATGATACGGAACGACCCGACCAGGAACTGGGGGGGAAGAGCGAGGTATTTAAAGCCCACTGGGGCGCTAATTAGAACACACATCAGGTGCGTGAAGGTAATTGATACTTGAACTAGAAGTGTGTGTTCGGCACGGACCAATCAAACAGATAATGAAAGATAGTCCAAGGGTGTGGGCTGCTGAAGAGCAGACGAGACTAAACGAACGCGAGGGTGGGGGCTGGAGAGGTGAGGAGACAGGGAATTAAAGGTCCAGGGAAAGGCGAACCTCACAGAACCTTTGGTTTTATCATCTTCCCTTGATTAATTTCCTTCGATTTTTTGTACACATGATCTCAAGAGGGTACTGAACGTTTGATCATTATTATCATGGTGTTATTCACTGTCAAAGATGCAAAGAAAAATCATAATTCATATTCTCCTTTGTTTCATCACAATTTAAGCAAGCCTAGTAATAGACACAATATTTCTGACACTGTGAATACATTCCCTGAGGTCCATAGATGTACCTAGATACCAAGAATATGCAAATAGCCCTTGTAGAAGTGGAGCAATATTCCATTTACCTAGGTATATATTTTATGCGGATTTTCACATCGTGTGGAACAGGTTAAGTCACCTTGTTAATTAGAAACGGTTAGAATCTTAAAGCTGCTATAGATAAAATGTGTACAGTATGTAGACTATTCTTTTTTTCTTTAATAATACATCCACAGAGCTTTTATAAAATATTGCCTTCCCCCCCTCAAATAATTATTGATTCGTGAATTTGTATCATTTAACTGGAAAATCCATGTTTCAATATAAAAATAAAAATAAAGATCCCATCCTCAGAGACGTTCTGGAGACAGAGAAGAACTTTAGTATTATTCCCGAATGATGTTTTAACCACCGAGTGTCTCTGATCAGATAGAAGACATACAGCCCTACCAGCTGTGAAAGACATACAGCCCGAATAGCTAATATGCAGTTATTATTGTCTAGCTTCCAAGAGCAGCTTGGTTTCTGTCCCCGGGGGATGAAACCTTTTTCAAGTACTCAGTACAATGCAAAATCTATCTGGCATGAATACACAGTATTCATGTACCCAAATACACCCTTTTCTGTAGGGGTCAGGAATTTTCAGACTTCAATATGGTCACATGTCAGCTGTAAACTGGTATTTTTTTGTTTGTTAGCTGTATACATTCCAACAGCCATCACTGGTATAGAGTCTTTGGTCAGTAACATGGGTCTCCAAGTCCCTCTGCTCTGCAGAGAGTCCCGACACTGTGGAAAACCTCCTGTGTGGTCCCTGTCCCCAAGTGCCCGCGTCCCAGCACGTCCAAGGACTACAGGCCGGTGGCTCTAACCTCTCATATAATGAAGACCATGGAGAGGTTAGTCCTGGAGCAACTCCGCCCGGTGACCAAACCCCACCTAGACCCACTCCAGTTCGCCTACCAGCCCCGACTGGGGGTAGAGGATGCTGTCATCTACCTGCTGAACCGAGCCTACACTTACCTAGACAAGCCGGGGAGCACTGTGAGAGTCATGTTCTTTGACTTCTCCAGTGCTTTTGATACCATAAGGCCTGGGCTACTGGGTGAGAAGTTGGAGGCGATGCAAGTAGAGGCCCCCCTGGTGTCCTGGGTTGTTGACTATCTGACGGGCAGACCACAGTACGTGCGCCTACGGAGCTGTGTGTCAGACAGACTGGTCAGCAACACCGGGGCCCCGCAGGGGACAGTCCTCTCTCCCTTCCTCTTCACTGTCTACACCAACGACTTCCACTATTGGTCAGAGTCCTGCCACCTTCAGAAGTTTTCTGATGACTCTGCGATGTATAAAGGACGGTGACGAGAGGGAATACCGGGAACTGGTAGTGGACTTTATCACATGGTGCGATAAAAACCACCTGCAGCTAAATGTGGCGAAGACCAAGGAACTGGTTGTGGAGCTGGGGAGGAGGAGGAGTGCACCTGTGACCCCTGTTTCCATCAGGGGAGTTGATGTGGACATGGTTGAGGTGTACAAATACCTCGGTGTGCACATCGACAACAAACTGAACGGGTCAAAACATGCAGAAGCACTATACAAGAAGGGCCAGAGCTGACTCTACTTCCTCAGAAGGCTGAGATCCTTCAATGTCTGTACAAGGATGTTGAGGATGTTCTATGAGTCGGTGGTGGCGGGCGCCTTCTTGTACGCTGTGACCTGCTGGGGCAGCGGACTGAGAGCAGTGGACACAACCAGGCTGGATAAGCTGGTCAGGAAGGCCAGCAGCGTGGTTGGGGTGGAGCTGGACTCTCTAGCGAGGGTGGCGGAGAGGAGGAGCCTTGCTAAGCTCCAGGCCATCAGGGAAAACCCCACCCACCCACTATACACAGACTTGGCTGACAGGAGGAGCATGTTCAGTGCTAGGCTCACACTACCCAAATGCAGCACTGAACGGCACAGGAAGTCCTTCATTCCAACAGCCATCAGACTATATAATGCATCACTGTGCCTCACTGCATCACTGAGCACAGAGCGGCAGCTCAATAGTGGCAGGGGTCAGCGACGGCTGCCAGACATTGATCTAGGACTTATAGGAACCCAAGGAGGACAATACACTACCTGAAGCATACTGCACCTTATGTGACACTGTGAATACTGTGAATATATATTTCATTTAGTTAGATTTAAATTATAATTATATTGACCAAATTGTTTACACTGCTTCCCCCATGCTCAGTATATTCTTACTGTATTTATTTCTGTATATTTTATTTCATTTCATTTTATTCTATTTGACTCTACTCTTATCCTAGGCAACTTGATTTGATTTGTGTTATTATTCTAATTTGTGACCTGTCCTGTCTAAATGTTTAAATGTTTAAATGTTGAGCGATTTGCAGTGTAAAATTTCCCACGGGATAATAAAAGTATTTCTATTCTATCTATTCTATTCTATCAGTAAGATTTAAATAAATTCCCATTCCCACTTTATCCAATCAGGAGAGAGAACTCCTCACTGCAAAAATGGTCTGACAAAAATAAGAAATAAAAACTAGTTTTAAGCACATATGTGTCCTTGAAACAAGTAAAATAATCTGCCAGTGCAGTAAGATAATGTGGCTTGGCAAGTATTCTTGAAATAAGTACAAATATGTAGTATTCTCTCTCCTTATTGGATAAAGTTGATTGATTGAGTGAAAACTTTAATTAACAGATTGCGGAATGGGTACAGTACAGTACAGCTCAATACATACAATTGTTAAGGGGATGCAGACCAGAGAAAGCCTTTTGTCTTGTTTACATCAGGGTCCCCCATTTTCAATTCATCTGTACATTGGGGGACGGGGGGATGCCTGTAGCTGTTCCGCAACCGTTCCTATTTCCGGGGTAGGCCTGATTTGCCCCAACAGGCACGTGAACCGCCGCGGCCACGCCCCGCGGCAGCCCCAGGACGCGACGCGGCAACGAGGCTGCTGTGGTTCACCTCACCGCCGCTTTCTGCCTTCAACGCCGCCCGCAGCATTAGGAAGGAGTTCGCGGCGCCTTTCACATCGCAGTCATCAGTCATAATAATATCATCAATCATCTCTAATAATATTAATCACTGTTCAATGTACTAATATACAATACGGCTCACTTTTCCCACTTCAATGACAGAGCCGCTGTTTAATAATATTGTCGCGGCGGAGCTCCGTCGCGGCAGCATTATGTAGCAGTAATCCCTCCTTTTTTACCATCGACAAACTAGCTCAATTGGTAACGCTGCTTGGCTGTGGATCCTATGGTCCGTTTGTGACAAGTTCGATTCCCCTTTTTTTTTTTTTTTAACGTGCATTGCACTATAGAGTATTGTATATCGCTGCTGTCGGGACAAAACCTCATAACTCCATTTAATTTTTTTTTTTATATAAATCAACTCCGTAGATCATCCTCCATATGTGTGTGTGGGTTTTACAAAGTTTAAACAATGGGAAAGCATTAAACCGATCATCTGTCTAAACCTCCTAACTCTATTCACCCTCAAATCTGTGTTAGTTTTTTTCATCTGCTGAAAAGTTGGGTTTTTGGAGTTATGAGGTTTTGTCCCGACAGCAGCGATATTGTATATTGTATGGTACAATTTACAGTAAGGTGTATGCGTTGCAGTGCAAATGCTTCTTACTGTTGCGCTCCAGAGACCGTTACTGTACCATACAATATACAATATACAATACGCTATAGTGCAATGCACGTTAAAAAAAAAAAAAAACTTAAGGGAATCGAACATGTCACATTGGATTGGGTAGGTGGTGGGGGGGGGGTGGGGGTGGGGGGGGACTGTACATTGGAGGTGGTTGGGTGGGGGGTGGGGTTGGGTAGGAGTGGGGGGTGGCACTCCAATGGTGCACCCAATGATTTGAGCAGAAGCGCGTGCACGCACATGCACGGATGTGCACGGCACGCGCGTGCATACAGGAATGCGCTGCACTCGCCAACTCGCTATAATTACCCACCTGGGCTACTTTGCATATCACTAGCGCCGGTCGTCAGGACTCAGGTGTGTTAAATACGTTCTCAGATACATTCACACCTAACTTGTGAATGAAATGTGTTACATTCCATTCGTAGAGGCAATTAGGCACTGTCTTTAATCTGTACAAGTAGATTACCATTTAGATTATGGTTGAATAAACATTGATGCCTAACATTGATTCAATATAAAATCAACTAAAATGTGCATGTAGATTACCATTTAGATGATGGTTGAATCAACATTGATATAGTATCAGTTATGGTTGAAAACCTAACGTTGATTCAATATGTAAGTCATAGACAACGTTTTGTATAATTTCGATGTCAGGCTTCAACATAGATTCAATATTTCTGCCTAACCCTATTTCAACGTTGATTCACTCATATTTTGCTATCTGGGTGTAAATAACTCATGTACATATACCGATATGCCCTACTTTGTTTACTTGTTTTATTGCACAATGTCGTTCTATTGGATTCTTATTAATATTACTATTGTATTATGCACATCGTTGCGGGCAAGACCCCCCCCCGCATTTCATTGTATACTTATGCCGTGACAAATAAAATTCTTGACTTGACTTGACTCGTTTATACTGAAGCTCAAACAAAACAAAAACACACATCAATATGGCCACAAGGTGGCGCCAAAAGACTGAACAAGCTCCAGTTTGGTGTCACCAGTGAACCTCTGCACTGCATCAGAGACACGCCTGACGCTCTGTAGAAACTACACCTACTGAGAAACACAAGAGTTCTCATATACTACAAAGAAAATGATAAAACAAAAATAAAAATAGAGACAAGGGGGGGGGGGGGGGGGGGTTCTAACTGGAGGGTATTTCAGTTCAATACTGTAGTAATAATGTACAACTGCACAAAGATGTACACAAAAATGTAAATGTAATAATGTACAACTGCATTTCCCATGGATTCCTTGTAGCTTCATATTCATATTTCATACACATCCCGTTACACACACACACGCTCTCAGACACCAGTGTTTCGACTACATGTATCTAACCACAGTACCCCCCCCCCCCAACACGTGGGGGTCAAGCGGTGCGTCTCAACTCTGACCTCTGACCTCGATGGCGTCGATATCGCTCAGCCGTGGGGGAAAAAGGGCACATTTATGAACTCTTTCCGTAAAATCACAAGACAATCGCCTCCTCTGTCCTAAAACAAATAAGATACATCCTTGTTCGTAATGAGACAGTTACTGCTTAAAGGGACATTTCACTTTAGTAGAACCTCAAGTTGTCTTCTGTCAACAGCACCGTTCCTAGAGGTGTGGAGGTAAGACCGAGGAAACTAGTGAAACTAAAGTGAAATATCTCTTTAAGGTAAGTAATACCTTACTTAATCTCTTTAAGGTAATACCTGCCAGGCGGTAGAGCCAGAGGAAGGGAAGTGAAGTGGGATCGGTCCCGAACACACACACACACACACACACACACACACACACACACACACACACACACACACACACACACACACACACACACACACACACACACACACACACAAACATAGACAAACAAACACACGTTACTGTCATGACTATATCACACACACACACACACACACACACACACACACACACACACACACACACACACACACACACACACACACACACACACACACACACACACACACACACACACACACACACACACACACACACACACACACACACACACACACACACACACACACACACACACACACACACACACACACCTCACTGTCATGACTATATCACAGAGAGAGACACCTCTGATGGGCAGATGTTTATATCAGGGTGTTTGGCATCACCAGCCGGTCCTATATCGAAGAGTGGGTAGAGTTCTCAGTGAAGGTGTGTTCATGAGTGCAGATGTGAGTCATGTCTTCACGGTCGTAGAAGGTCAGCTTCCCCCCGTTATAGTCCAGCTGTACTCTGACCCTCTGGGGGCTCCTCTTCACTTTGAGGATCTGACTCATACCATTAGTGTACTTACCACTCCAATAACATAGAGTCCAGATACCATGTTGTGGTGATGCCTTTAGCCCCTTACTCTTCCTGTCAAATGACTCTTTAGCTACACCTATAGACCAGAGAGGATGGTCTCCCACCTCCACCTCCCAGCTGTGTTTCCCTGAGCTGAAGCTCTCAGAACCCAGAACAATGCTATACACCATGTTCCTCTCTGGGTTGTCAGGGAGCTGCTGCCATGTGTCTGTGTCTCTCACACTCAGATCATCAGATATAGAGAACCAGGGTGCTGCAGTGTTTGGGTCCAGAGTGACAGGAGTGAACGTGACCCTCTCCTTCATCTTCTCCCAGACTCTGAAGGCCAGGTTGCCCAGGTGTTTGGGCTCGTCTATCAGCGCTCCTGAGACCAGCTGTGGACGAGGCAGGTTGCACTGAGCTCTGGAAGAACATTCAAGAGTCAGTCCTGCTGTGGGCTTAGCTTCAGAGCCGCAGAGAAGAGAGAGATATTGATTTCCATAAAAATAACTGTATTCCATCTATTCTCCATCATGTTTCTAATACAATCATTTCCACTCAATCAATAAATACACAATACACAATAAATACATACATACATACTATTGTACATTCCACTACCCTCTCAACCTCAGTCACATCATCCAGATCATACAATTACAACAGCACCTTTAATCTGAGATGCAGATGTAAAAGGAGAGAGAGAGAGAGAGAGAGAGAGAGAGAGAGAGAGAGAGTGAGAGAGACAGACAGAGAGAAAGAGAGAGAGTGAGAGAGAGAGAGACAGACAGAGAGAGAGCAAAAGAGAGAGAGAGAGACAGACAGAGAGAGAGTGGGAGAGAGAGAGAGAGAGGGAGAGAGACAGACAGACAGAGAGAGAGTGTTAGGGTTTGTAACCGACCCCAAGCGCAACGGCACAGAGAGAGTTGTTTCAGAGTTAGCCAAAAACAAGGGCGTGTTTATTCACAGAGTCACAAGATTGAATTAGGTGGAGAACAGAACAAACAGGGAATCTGGCATGTGAAGAATGTTTGCGGCTCTGCAGATTCTCCCAGAAGGTGATGGTGAGGAATTTGCCTGTGACGTCTGAGCCGCTCTGCAGATCCCCCCAGCATACACTCAGGGTGGAAGCGGAGAGAGAGAGAGAAATCCCAGTTAGCTCAGCGCACAATAGAAACAGAGAGGTGACTGATCCAAACAATATATCCAAGTGACTTGATCTTCGGTGTGATACACACAGTTAGCAGTGTCCAGAGAAAAAACAATACGGTAATCCAACGTGTAAATCCAACAACAAAAAATAGGTGAGAACAGTATAACAAAAACGGGATCTCTTCGGTGTTTCACAAACACACAAAAACGATTGATCCAAAAAAGACTGTTTCCAAAAACTCACCAGAGCGCAACGCGTAAAGCGGGCAGATAAACGAGGCATAGCTTCGTACGGGGAATCAGGTTCTCCAACAGGGATACTTCACGAGAGTCCTGGGGAGCAACAGACAGCGACGGGAAAGAAAGGCAGATGCAGGGAATATTCAAAACGATCCAACATTGATATTAGGGAGATCAGGGTATTTAAAGCCACGGGGCGCTAAATGACAAGCTGTGACAGCTGCGGGATGAAATTGATCATTGCTCCAGAAGCGTGTGGTGGGGAGAGCACCAATCAACACGGCATCTTACAGGAAAGAAGCGTGAGGCGCGGAATGCAATTAATTAACAAAATACCTTAAAGGAACGGAGCGAGTGGGTGGGGAGCGGACAAAACCTCACAGTACCCCCCCCTCCACGGGAGCCACCTGGCGACCAGGCCGACCCGGCTCGCCCGGATGGGCACGATGGAAGTCGGTGATCAGGCCGGGATCCACGATGAGCTGGCGGGAGACCCAGCTCCGTTCCTCCGGGCCGTACCCCTCCCAGTCCACCAGGTACTGGAACCCCCGACCCCGCCGTCGAGCGCCCATCAACCGGCGGACCTGCCACTGGGGGTGACCGTCCACCATCTTGGGAGGAGGTGGATCCGGAGCAGGAGGCATCAGGGGACTGAGAGAGACAGGCTTAACCCGGGACACATGGAAAACGGGGTGAATGTGCATGGACGCAGGAAGCTTAAGACGCACCGCCGCCGGACTGAGTACCTTCAGAACCTCGAAAGGTCCGACGAACCGGGGTTAAGTTTCTTGGCCGAGGACCGAAGTGGGAGGTCCCTCGCGGAAAGCCACACCCTCTACCCAGGGTGGTACGTCGGCGCAGGAACCCGGCGCCGGTCAGCCCCACGACAGGCGCGCTCTGATGACCGGAGCAGCGCGGTCCTGGCGATCTCCCAGACCCGACGGCACCGGTCGAGGTGGTCCTGTACGGAGGGAACTGCCACCTCCGTCTCCTGTGCAGGGAAAAGAGGGGGTTGGTAGCCCAGGGATACCTCAAAGGGTGAGAGGCCGGTGGCGGAACTGACCATGGAGTTGATGGAGTACTCGACCCAGGGAAGGAAACGGCTCCAAGAAGCTGGTCTCTCGGCAGCCACACACCGACCGAAGAGCAGACTCCACGCTCTGGTTCATCCTCTCCGTTTGTCCGTTAGTCTGGGGATGATAACCAGAGGAAAGACTGACCGTTGCCCCCAATCCCTTGCAAAAAGCCCGCCATACCTGGGAAGTGAACTGGGGCCCCCGGTCCGAGACGACGTCCTGGGGAAAACCATGGAGGCGAAACACGTGGTGTGTCAGGAGGTCCGCCGTCTCGGCCGCCGAGGGAAGTTTGGGAAGGGCCACGAGGTGAACCCCCTTGCTGAATCGATCCACCACGGTCAGAAGGCACGTGTTCCCCTGGGAGGAGGGAAGACCTGTGACGAAGTCCAGCGCCACATGTGACCAAGGACGGCTCGGAATGGGAAGCGGCTGTAATAGCCCGGAGGGTGCCTGGTGGGAGGCCTTGCTGCGGGCGCAGACCGCGCAGGCCAGTACGAACCCCTTGACGTCGTTCCTCATGGTGGGCCACCAGAATCGACGAGCCAGGAAGGAGAACGTGCGATGAACGCCCGGGTGGCAGGCGAACCGGCTGGTATGGCCCCACTGGAGGACCCGGGACCGGACCGAGTCGGGGACGAAGAGACGATGAACCGGTACATTGCCTGGAGCGCGATGGAAGCGTAGGGCACGCCTTACCACCCCCTCGATACCCAAGGTGACGACTCCTACCACCCTGGCCTCTGGGAGGATGGGAGTCGGGTCCTCAGTGGTTGGAGCCCCCTTGGAGTGTAACCGGGACAGGGAGTCGGCCTTCGTGTTGCGGGAACCAGGGCGAAACGTCAGCGAGAAGTCGAACCGACTGAGGAAGCTGGCCCATCTTGCCTGCCGGCCATTGAGGCGCTTGGAAGCACGGATGTACGTCAGGTTCTTGTGGTCCGTCCAAATTGTAAACGGCTCCTCGGCCCCCTCTAGCCAATGACGCCACTCCTCCAAGGCAGCCACAACCGCCAGCAGCTCCCGATTGCCGATGTCATAGTTCCTCTCGGCAGGGAGGAACCGACGCGAGTAGAAGGCGCACGGATGTACCTTCTGGTCCGTTGCCGACCGCTGGGATAAGATAGCTCCCAGTCCAGTATCCGAGGCGTCCACCTCAACGATGAACTGTCTCTTGGGGTCTGGATGGAGCAAGATCGGGGCGGAAGTGAACCTCTTCTTGAGGGAGCGGAACGCAGCACACGCCGCTGGGGACCAGTCGAACGGCAGGGCGGGAGAGGTCAGTCTGGTAAGCGGTTCCGCCACTTGACTGTAGTTCCGGAAGAACCTTCGGTAGAAGTTGGCGAACCCGAGGAAGCTCTGTAACTCCTTCCGAGAGGTGGGTTCAGGCCATTCCTCCACGGCCTGGAGCTTGCGAGGATCAGCTCGGGTCAAGCCTTTCTCCACGATGAAGCCCAGGTAATCGACGGAGTCGGAGTGGAATCGGCACTTCTCCGCCTTGACGAAGAGCCGATAGTGGAGGAGGCGCTCCAGCACACGGCGGACATGCTGGATGTGTTCCTCGAGGGTCTTGGAGAAGATGAGGATGTCGTCTAGGTATACTACCACAAACTCCTCCAGCATGTCACGAAGGACGTCGTTCATGAGCGCCTGGAATACCGCCGGAGCGTTGGTGAGGCCGAACGGCATCACCAGGTACTTGTAGTGGCCCCTGGGAGTCTTGAAGGCGGTCTTCCATTCATCGCCCTCACGGATACGGACTAGATGGTAGGCACTCCGGAGGTCCAGCTTGGTAAAGACGGTAGCCTGGGTGAGAGGCTCGAAAGTGGAGTTCATGAGAGGTAGAGGATACTTGTTCTTAATGGTGATCTCGTTGAGCTGGCGATAGTCGATGCAGGGTCGAAGGTCCCCGTCCTTCTTCCCAACAAAGAAGAAACCGGCCGCCACAGGAGAGGAGGAAGGCCGAATGAGTCCTGCTTCCAAGGACTCAGAGATGTATTGATCCATCGCCGCCTTCTCCGGGACGGTCAGACTGTAGAGGCGGCTGCCGGGAAGGGGAGCCCCTGAGCGGAGGTCGATGGCACAGTCGTAAGGCCGGTGGGGCGGAAGGGCCTGAGCCCTGGACTTACTGAAAACCTCCATGAGGTCGTGGTACTCGGGGGGTATGGTCGAGAGGTCCGGAGGCGGCTCACCAACGGATCTCCGGGGCGGGGGACAGGACGCCGCCTGAAGACACTGGGCATGACAGGAGGAGCTCCAGCCCTTGATGGTACCGGAGGACCAGGCGATGTGGGGCTCGTGCAGCGCGAGCCAGGGCCGGCCCAGGACTACTGGGACAAGAGGGGATCTGGTGATAAGGAACTGGAGTCTCTCAATGTGGTTACCAGCAATGGTGAGCAGGACAGGGCAGGTGCGTTGAGTGATGTCAGCCAGGCAGTGTTGGTCCAATGCGAATACCTCCAATGGCCTCACTAGGTCCTCAAGTGGAATGTTGGCCCGGGTAGCAAACTCGAAGTCTAGGAAACTCTCGTCTGCCCCCGAGTCAATGAGTGCCTCCACCGTGGCCCGTTGGTCCGCCCAGGCCAGGGTGACGCTCATCAGATGGCCAGGTGGTGCACGGCTCTGGGAACGAGAAAAACGGCTCACCAGGATCTCCCGGGGTCCCGGCGAGCCTGGTCTTTTGGCCGGGTGGGGCAGTTGGCGATACGGTGTCCCTCCCGACCGCAGTAGAGGCAAAGGCCGGACCTGAACCTCGCCTCCCGTTCAGCTTGGCTCAGATGAGAACGTCCCAGCTGCATGGGTTCCTCCTCGGGTACCGAACGGGAGGGAAAAAAACCACCAGTCATGTTGGGAGCAGGGCGACCAGCAGTACCGTCACGAGTACGGGGGGTCCGGAGTACCTCTGGAGGTCCCTGTCGGGTTCTCTCACATCTTCTCTCCTGGAGGCGTCCGTCGATGCGAATGGCGAGGCTGAACAGGTCCTCGAGAGACTCAGGTTCCTCACGGGTCGCGAGCTGGTCCCTGACTGCGTTGTTGAGCCCCCTCGTGAAGGTAAGACGAAGTGCTTGGTCGTTCCAACCGCTCTCCGTAGCCGCCAGTCTGAACTCCAGCACGTAGTCGGTAACCCCGCCGCTGCCCTGCCGGAAGGTACCCAACCGGGCTCCAGGGTCCAGACCACGGGCTGGATGGTGGAAAACCCTGCGGAGCTCAGCCACGAAGTCTGGGTAGGAGAAACAGAAGTCTGCCTCCATTGCCCAGGAGGCAGTGACCCACTGGGCTGCCCGGCCTGAGAGCAAGTTAGTCATGTAGGCCACTTGGGCTCCCCTTGAAGTGAAACGACTGGGTTGATGACGAAAAACCAACTCACATTGCATGATGAATGTGGCACAATCCTCGAAGTTACCGTCGAACAGCCAGGGTTCGGAGAGACGGGGCTCCCGAGGTGCGGGATCGGGAGGCGCGGGGCCTGCCAGGGCTGCGGGTGATGCTCCGGCCAAGGCTCCTGAAGGAAGTGGGGTTACAAGCAAGGTGTTAACGGTGTCACTCAGCGTGTGTAAGTGGAGGAGAATACTTGACTGCTGGCTAGCCAGAGCGCCCAGGGACCCCTGAATAGGCAGGACCTGCTTTTGGAGTTCCTGTACAGCAGCCGCAGCCCTGTCTAGCTGTTGGCTGTGTTCCTTGGTTAACTCTATCTGGACTGCCAATGCTGTTCTGACTCTCTCTGTGTCGGCTGGGGTCGTCATGGTTGGATCGTAATGTTAGGGTTTGTAACCGACCCCAAGCGCAACGGCACAGAGAGAGTTGTTTCAGAGTTAGCCAAAAACAAGGGCGTGTTTATTCACAGAGTCACAAGATTGAATTAGGTGGAGAACAGAACAAACAGGGAATCTGGCATGTGAAGAATGTTTGCGGCTCTGCAGATTCTCCCAGAAGGTGATGGTGAGGAATTTGCCTGTGACGTCTGAGCCGCTCTGCAGATCCCCCCAGCATACACTCAGGGTGGAAGCGGAGAGAGAGAGAGAAATCCCAGTTAGCTCAGCGCACAATAGAAACAGAGAGGTGACTGATCCAAACAATATATCCAAGTGACTTGATCTTCGGTGTGATACACACAGTTAGCAGTGTCCAGAGAAAAAACAATACGGTAATCCAACGTGTAAATCCAACAACAAAAAATAGGTGAGAACAGTATAACAAAAACGGGATCTCTTCGGTGTTTCACACACACAAAAACGATTGATCCAAAAAACTCACCAGAGCGCAACGCGTAAAGCGGGCAGATAAACGAGGCGTAGCTTCGTACAGGGAATCAGGTTCTCCAACAGGGATACTTCACGAGAGTCCTGGGGAGCAACAGACAGCGACGGGAAAGAAAGGCAGATGCAGGGAATATTCAAAATGATCCAACATCGATATTAGGGAGATCAGGGTATTTAAAGCCACGGGGCGCTAAATGACAAGCTGTGACAGCTGCGGGATGAAATTGATCATTGCTCCAGAAGCGTGTGGTGGGGAGAGCACCAATCAACACGGCATCTTACAGGAAAGAAGCGTGAGGCGCGGAATGCAATTAATTAACAAAATACCTTAAAGGAACGGAGCGAGTGGGTGGGGAGCGGACAAAACCTCACAGAGAGAGAGAGAGAGAGGCACGAGTGGGTTTCGTGCGAGAACAGCTCGCATGGCCGTCCACTTCTATTTCAAACGGCACATAGTCTTTTTTATTATGTATAGGTTACTAATACTTATTTAATAAATATGAATGAACCCCAATCCCAGTTTTTACAGTGTACTAAACATCCTCAGCATCATTCCCTATGAACTGAAGAGAGACCAGTCCTGACCTGCAGGAAGGAGATGTGTTCAGCGTTCAGCTCCTGCTCTATGGCTCTGATTGTGTCTGAAAGGGTTGACATCTCTCTGTCCAGCTCCTCAATCTTTTCCTTCATCGTCTGGCTCTTCTGCTCCTCTTCCTCCTTCAGTGCAGCTACCCTGGCCTCCTGTTCCTCGTGGAGAAACTGGTGAAGCTTCTTAAACTCCTTCTTAATCTGCTTCTCTGTGTGCAGGGCCTGGAACTGGAGATTATAAGATAAGATAAGATATTCCTTTATTGATCCCCTTGGGGAAATTCAGGCATCATAGCAGCATGGGGGGGGGGGGGGGGGGGCAAGGGCATAATTTAGTGAGCTCAGAGATGGAACAAGCAGCCGTTTTCCGTGTGGTCCAAGTGCCACGTCGCGTCTCCGTTTATTATCGTGTAACATTGTTTTGGACGGTAAAAAAGTGCAGGGGACCATAACTGCCTTCTGAAAACATGCAGGGGACATGTCCCCTGTGTCCCCCCCCCCCCACAATTACGCCCGTGGGGGGGGGGGGGGGGTACAGGTAGTAAAAACAACAGAAGCAGTGTAAACAAATAAGTTTAAGGAAATAAGTCAATATAATTTACTATCTAACTAACTATACAGTATTCACAGTGTCACATAAGGTGCAGTATGCATAAGGTAGTGTTATAATTTACTATATAACTAACTGAAATATACAGTAGGGGGGTTAAAAATCATGTCTCTCCCACAATGGACTACAAATGTACAATAGGGCACTTATTTTTACTGTGTGCAGGTTGAGTGCAGCTGCAACCTTACAGTAAATCATTTATCATTAATACAGAATATTTGTACCTTTACGTGTTCTGCTGTGCGGACGCATGTTTGTTTGATTTCTTTAAAGGCCTGTAGCTTGTCACGTAAGGTCTTCAGTGGAGCCTGGAGCTGCTTCTGCAATGGAATTCATTCATTCATTCATTCATTCATGATGTATTTCACTTAAAAGATGCAAGTCTGAGGACTCTGTGCTTCAGCACCGGTTTCAACACACGGATTGGAGTACGTTTGCCACCCAGGCCACCCTGGACTCCCACACTGACACTGACTCCCACACTGACACTGACTCCCACGCTGACATTGACTCCCACACTGACATTGACTCTCACACTGACATTGACTCCCACACCTCCTACGTTGTGGACAAATATAAATCAACTCCAACATCAGTGTCTGAATCTAATCCCATCTAATTGTTCTGATTGTCTAATGTTTCTGTATTCATTAACAACGTGACAACAATGTTTACTCTGTGTATTTATTGAGTATAATTAAAGATTGAATAAATTAATATAATAATGATTTTGCCATACCTTGTGATCCTCCGAAGCTTCCTCTATGGGGCAGCAGTTGTGGCTCTTGTGTTTTCTGGACGACTGACATACCACACAGATGGTTTGATTTTGATTTTATTACGGATCCCCATTAGCTGGTGCCATGGCAACCAGCTAATCTTCCTGGGGTCCACACAAAAAAACATACAAAACAATTATTGCAAAACAGAATTATTAAAAGCCAGTACTCAACATACAATACACAATAATAATAAAACTAACAATTGAGATGGCTAAAATTACAAGACACAGAAAACAAAAAAAACAATCCAACACAAAATCCAAAATGGGCTGGTGGTCATTCTGGCTTCTCTCCCTGAAGGCCTCACACAGGTTCTTCAAAGCCAAGATACGAGGAGGATTCTGGCTTCTCTCCCTGAAGGCCTCACACAGGTTCTTCAAAGCCAAGATACGAGGAGGATTTAAAATTGAAGAGACTTCCCTACAAAGTGGACAGTTCTTGTCTTCTCTGTCTCTCCAGTATTGTTGCAGACAGGCTTTACAGAAGCTGTGGCTACACAACAAGAGGACAGGATCTGTGTAGATGTCACGGCACACAGGACAAGACAGATCCTCTTCACAATGAGACGAAGCCATTTTGTCTCTCAGTAACACTCCCTCCTCTGGAAAGCTCCCTGAAGTTTACTTTAACTTTTGTTATAAACTTACTTAGATTCAGTCAGCAGCTGGTTGAAGTCACTGTTTGATCACTAGTTATGAGGGCCGACGTTCCATTCTACTGGTTAAAGTTGCTTACTCGTGAGTAGTATGTGCGTTGATAAAGACAAATAATGTCCACAGCCGCTCCAGTGTAAAACAAAGATATCAAAATGGTTTATTTCTCTTCCACAGCGAAGTCTTTCTTTACAGAAGCGGTCCCAAAGCTTTTTTCCTAAATATTCACGTTACTACTACAAGGTAAGAAAACTGTTTTTCCCAGTCTCCAAATCACCGCCGACTCGACACATGAAGATTCCTCCAAACTGGAAAGCCGAAAATCTATGCTGTTTAGTCTATCGGTTCGGTACTGCTCAGCACTGTTTCAGGATGCACACTGACCTGGCAAAGAGAATTGCTGAATATATATAGATACACAAACGTTCTGGAATGTTCGGTCATGACATCATAATGAACATCACCAATGTTCTAGAACATTCGGCTATGAAACTTCACCAATGTTCTAGAATGTTCTATTATGACATCCTACTGTGACATCACAAATGTTCTAGAATGTACTATTATGACAAATAAGACGGTTCAATGACTTTATCTAAATCCAATCAACATTCCTAATGCCGTTTCAATGTAAGGATATAAAAATAAACATGAACATTCATATATAATATACCATAACCTAAATATATAGCTTTGGCGCCTCTACACTAGTCCTTCCTGTGTTTGTCTAAAGCTAGTCCTACTCCTTCAGTACGAGCTGTGGGTTTTATCTGGAGCAGGCGGGTGTCGGTCGATGAGGAGTGTAGAAACACTGATGTTTATCACCTGTATATCAAAGGTTATAATCCTAGTTATGTCATTACTGGCAAAGCGTCTTGCTTCGCCTATTGGACTATGCTCGCGCCTGTGGGCGTTCGTTGAAAGAACTTTTCATGCACCTACCATTCACCTAGCCACGCCCACCTCTCTAGTATATAACCAGGTGAAGTGGTCACGCCCACCTCTCTAGTATATAACCACACAGTAAATGTCGCAAGGTAAATTTTACTCAAACTGAGTACATTTTACTCAAACTCATGTGTCCATGTGTGTGTGGTTTTCCAAAGTCTACACAATGGGAAAGCATTAAATTAATCATCTGTCTAAACCTCGTAACTCTATTCGCCCTCAAATCTGTGTTCGTTTTTTTCATCTGCTGAAAAGTTGGGTTTTTGGAGTTACGAGGTTTTGTCCCGCCAGCAGCAATATATTTATTAAAAAATAAATATAAAAAAAAGCACCTTTAAGGTTGTGTAAATTTTTTTTAAACTGATGTACAGTGGACAAAAGAAAACCTGGGATATAGGATTAGGAGATGATTCAGTATTATTGTATCATATCAGGATCATATTGTGAGGAAACTATATTTTGATATTAATAATCTAAATGAATGAACCACATTATCTCAATCTTCAATATTTGAGATGTTCTTTGAAAATAACCTTTCGAAAAAGGTTTTTGGTTGACATCACATTTTACATGATCATCCAGTTCAATGTGGTGAACAGCATTTTGGATGAGTTGTGAATTTGTGATTTTGCACATGTTTGCATATATAATATATTTAATATCACCCGGCCTTAATGTTACCCTGATGTACAAGTGTTTGGGATCGCTTCAGGATTCTTAGAATAATGTCATCCTCCCTCTACCTTTTAAACTTGCAGCTGCAGGCTTTATGAAAATAGCTCGGTGAGCTATTTTAATTTTAAATGTTACAAAATCTGGGCTGCACGCGGCCACGCGCGCCTGATCCGCGTGCATGAGCGCGCCGACGAGAATTACACAAATGACGTCACGCGCACCAATGCGCACGAGCGGACGCGACTAGCGGACTGCAACATCGACGCGCAGCCGCGTGATTACACAAACAAGCCGCATTTCTCGGAGACGCTCTCTGATTGGCCGACGCCTGTTTCTACACTGGTTAAGCTTAGGCACTCTTCGAAGGAGGTTATGGTTAGAGTTTGTCTTAGAGCGTGACGGCAAGTTCTTTCGACGGTTAAGCTTAGGCACTCTTTCGAAGTTGGTTAAGGTTAGAGTTTGTCTTAGAGCATGGCGATAGAACGCCAGGTAGTTTGCAGACTGTTTGACGAGGAAATGGGCAAAGACACAGCTCGTCACGGATTGGCCAAACGCGTCAGTGGCCAATCAGAGAGCATCAGTCAGTGCCAATCAGAGAGCGTCTCAGAGAAATGCGGCTTGTTTGTGTAGCATCTAGGGAACCTAGCTACATCCGGGTACAATGTTGCATTACACAAACAAGCCGCATTTCTCGGAGACGCTCTCTGATTGGCACTGACTGATGCTCTCTGATTGGCCACTGACGCGTTTGGCCAATCCGTGACGAGCTGTGTCTTTGCCCATTTCCTCGTCAAACATTCTGCAAACTACCTGGCGTTCTCTCAAAGAACACCTACGGGAGACTGCAATTCAAAACTGGCCCCTACAAATGTCCTAACCCAGTTGTACAATAAAGACCAAGCAGGCTTTGTCAGTATTCCAATGTACCCAACCCCCCCCCCCCCCACCTCCAATGTACAGCCACCACCCACCCACCCCACCTACCCAACCTCCTCCAATGTACAGTTTCTATGTCAAATGTAGGTCAGTATTCCAATGTACAGTGCCCCCCCCCCCCCTCTCCAATGTACACTAGACCCCCTGGCCCCTCTATCCTCTTTGTTTTACTGTGTCCTACCAGTTTTTATTACTTGCATTGCTTTATTATGTTTTTAATCCTATCTTGCACCATATTGTTTTGTTTTTGTTGCTTTCATTGCTTTGCTATGTTTTTTTCTTTCTTTTAATCTTATACCTTGCCTCACACTAATTTGTTTTTATCAACTTGCTTGTGAAGCACTTTGGTGTCAGCTGCCGCTGCCTGGAAAGTTGCTATACAAATAAAACTGACTTGACTTGACAGCCCCACCCCACCTACCCAACCTCCCCCAATGCACAGTTTCTATGTCAAATGTATATACACTCTTTTTCTGGATTTTTTTAGTATCACAAACAGTACTGTATTTGAAAATCTGGTATGTCATAAATGTATAGATGTAGCAGTACTGTCTATCTGTATGTCGTGTCGTGTGTGTGTCATATGATGAATTGAAAATGGAGGACCCTGATGGAAACAAGACAAAAGTCTTTCTCAGGTCTGCATCCGCTTAACAATTGTAGTATTGAGCTGTACTGTACTGTACCCATTCTGCAATCTGTTAATAAACTTTTCAATCAATCAATCAATCTATTGCCACGCTCTAAGACAAACTCTAACCTTAACCAACTTCGAAAGAGTGCCTAAGCTTAACCGTCGAAAGAACTTGCCGTCACGCTCTAAGACAAACTCTAACCATAACCTACTTCGAAGAGTGCCTAAGCTTAACCAGTGTAGAAACAGCGGCTTGTTTGTGTAATCACGCCACTGTGTTGCGTGAAATCACTGCGCCCCGAGAGAGTGGTTAGGCAAAATATATTTCAGAGTATATTTGCTTAGAAAACGTAAATGTCTAATTCAATTATTTTTTATTTCTCCCGTGGTAAATACACAGGTCACAACATGTTTACAGGAACGTTTTGGAGTTGTATTTGGAGTGTATTTCGTGACTGTAGGGGACTGTAGGGAACTTCAGGGTAAAGGACTGCCCCACTTCCAGTGATGAAGCTATGCTACGCTAACGGTGCGGGCGTTCCCTAAGCCTACTGCACGCACAGAGACACAAGGTATGTATCTTCTTGTCTAACTCCAGGGAAGATGGCAAATAAGCTAATTCCCAAATGTTGGCGTTTTCCTTTAAGCTGCTGCATAATGCATTACCTGCCTAACATGAGCCAGTATGCCGCCCCCGTGGAGGAGGAGGAGGGGAAGAGGAGGAAGAGGAAGCGGAAGAAGAGGAGGAGGAGGAGCAGGAGGAGGATTAGAAGGAGGAGGAGGAGGAGGAGGAGGAGGAGCAGGAGGAGGATTAGAAGGAGGAGGAGGATTAGAAGAGGAGGAGAGGAGGAGGAGGAGGAGGAGCAGGAGGAGGATTGAAGGAGGAGGAGGAGGATAAAGGAGGAGGAGGAGGAGGAGGAGGAGGAGGAGGAGGAGGAGGAGCAGGAGGAGGATTCCTGGAGGAGGACTGTATTTCGGTGAGTCCGCCACAAGAGGGCACTACATCACCAAGAAGTGGGCCTCCAATCAATTCAAGAGTCATGGCGGCCTGTGGCCTGTAGGTGGCAGTGCAACACAGCATCACTGGGGGTGGGTTGTGTCAAGTTGTGTGTTTCCTCAGTTAATGGCCACGCTGTGAGTTTGAACTTGACCTTGATACACCAGCCCCCCAACCCACACACTACACACTAGCGCCTCTTCTGAACACAGGTAACGTTAGGTACCATAGACATATTATTATTATTATTATTATTATTATTATTATTATTATTATTATATTATTATTATTATTATTATTATTATTATTATTATTATAGACATATCTATTGATTGATTTAATTGATTGATTGATTGGACATTTTATTAACAGATGCAGAATGGGTACAATACAGTACAGCTCAATACACACATTGTTAAGGGGATGCAGACCAAAGACTTTCGTCTTGTTAACATCAGGGTCCCCCATTTTCAATTCATCATAATAATGTACCGTGCATGCTATTTAACATGGCGGAACAGGAAATTACAAGTCACGTCTTCTTGACATTATTCTATTATATAATATTAGCCGGGCGAGGTGTTTGCTTTTCTACATCGTTATCATTCGTTTAGAAGAAGTAGAATAATAATTCTGGTATTAGTAATTAGTTACCCATAAATAACAAAGATAAATCTTAGTCGTTATTATCATTGAGGCGCTTCATGAAACCAATTGGTATTTATTTGTGTATTTAATTTTTCTTATTGAGGTTATTAATGTTTGGTCTTGAACTTGACCGAGAGGAGAGGAGGTGGCTTACAAGGTACAACCATATAAGTCTTTATATTGTGTCTACAGTCCACTATGGCTACAACAACTAATTCTGTCTCCACTTCTGTAAACGGGGAGAGAACTGAAGAAGACGGGAGGGAGGCGAGAGATAGAGAACTAACTCAAGGAGGAGGAAGGATGGAGGAAATAAAGGAGAGAAAACGTGGTTGCTATAGATACTTGGCAGGGTGCCAGGTAGAGGGTGAGCCTATTTGCATTTATTCAAATGACAGCTTCCCTCTCTCTCTCTCTCTCTCTCTCTCTCTCTCTCTCTCTCTCTCCTCTCTCTCTCTCTCTCTCTCTCTCTCTCTCTCTCTCTCTCCTCTCTCTCTCCTCTCCTCTCCTCCCTCCCTCTCTCTCCCTCCCTCTCTCCTCCCTCCCTCCCTCTCTTTCTCTCTCTCTCGTCTCTCTCTCTCTCTCTCTCTCTCTCGCTCTCTTTCTCTCTCTCTCTCGTCTCGCCCTCTCTCCTCTCTCTCTCTCGTCTCTCGCCCTCTCTCCTCTCTCTCTCTGTCGTCTCGCCCTCTCTCTCTCTGTCTCTCTCTCTGTCTCTCCCTCCCTCCCTCTCTCTCCTTCTCTCTCTCGTCTCGCCCTCTCTCGCCCTCTCTCTCTTTCTTCTCTCTCTCTCGTCTCGCCCTCTCTCCTCTCTCTCTCTCTCTCGTCTCGCCCTCTCTCTGTCTCGCCCTCTCTCTGTCTCTCTCTCTCTGTCTCTCTGTCTCTCTCTCTCTCTCTCTCTCTCTCTCTCTCTCTCTCTCTCTCTCTCTCTCTCTCTCTCCTCTCTCTCTCTCTCTCTCTCTCTCTCCCTCTCTATCAAACCAGGATGCAACATATTTCTTACTGGCTTTCATAAAACCCTTACACACACAATGGCCTACCTCTCCATACAACCAATTATACCGGCGCTGATATACATAATACAGCCATATAGGCTGTAATGTCAAATGAGCTATCGAAGCAAAAAGGATTTGACCGTATTTTTCATTCTTATTAATTCTTAAATACTCTACTTTATTCTACTTCTAGAAATACATTTTTTTTTCATATAGAAATATAGTATTCTTTTTAATTTAATGTCATGCTTAATCTTTTTTTTTAAAGAGTAGGCCTCTGTATGACGATGAATGAAATTGTTTCCTGATGAACACATCAACATAGCCTATATAGGCCTTTCTTTCTTTCTTTCTTTCTTTCTTTCTTTCTTTCTTTCTTTCTTTCTTTCTTTCTTTCTTCTTTCTTTCTTTCTTTCTTTCTTTTCTTTCTTTCTTTCTTTCTTTCTTTCTTTCTTTCTTTCTTTCTTTCTTTCTTTCTTTCTTCTTTCTTTCTTTCTTTCTTTCTTTCTCTTCTTTCTTTCTTTCTTTCTTTCTTCTTTCTTTCTTTCTTTCTTTCTTTCTTTCTTTCTTCTTTCTTTCTTTCTTTCTTTCTTTCTTTCTTTCTTTCTTTCTTTCTTTCTAGATAAGATGGACAATGTCCTACTGTAACATCTTCTGGCCACGCATTTCTGACAACTAGAGGTAATAACTGCCTGACCTAATTTTCTAAAGTTACATTGATTGCTTTTACTTTTTGAAATCCAATCGAAAATGTAATACAAATAAGGTTAGCAAAGGCCTGCACATAATACATAATAAGTCAAAGCGAAAAAGATTTAGATCACAATTTAACAGGCCTCAATTTGATCCTGAGTGTAAGAGACAATACACTTTCACAGTTTATCATAATAAAACAGAAGAGAAAAACAATAAGAGGCTAACTGCCTTTTTGGAGTTATTAAGTGTAACAACAAATTAAGTTAGTATGGGTGACAACTATAATTATCTAACTTTATTGACCAACCCAGACTTTTTTTTTCATCTAACTGAATCCACACATATATAATTCTAGGAAGTTGCATAATTCTCCCAAAAACGAAAAAACTTGATTTAAAAATGATATACACCATGTAATTAGTTAGGATGTATGGATATGGTTTTAGAATTCAAGGACAGAATTATAAGGGAACATCTCTTATGAACCCCCCCACCCCCCCCTAAACTAGGCCTATATCTGCACTGGCTTCAAAATAAAATGTAAGGTGTGTAAACATTTATATAAAAATCAATAAATGAAATCACCACTAAATGTGGGGATTCTGTCTGTTATTCACATGATGAACATCTGGCCAATAAACCACCTATCAAATACTGTAAAATGACAGATTTGTATGAAAACGTCTATCATCACTATTATATATATATATATATATATATATATATATATATATATATATATATAGGAAATAAAAAAGGGAAATAAGAAATAAGGGGGAAAAAAGGATGAATGTCAAGGTCCACTTTATTGTTCATACAGGAAACAGTTACTGTACAAAACAAGAGTGTTATTAACCTGTAGCCTATTACAGTCTTCGATTCTGAGTGAAAAGACTGCAGGTCAAATGACAGAGTAATACATTTCTTGAATGTAAATGATCACATGAAAAACTGTAAAAAAAAAATATATATATATATATATATATATATATATATATATATATATATATATTGAAAGCAAACCAACTTCCACCACCTCTCTGCCATCATATAGAGTTGTACGCTGTTGCACTAAAAACAGTCCAGGTTTAACTCCAGGTATATAGACGTATAACTGAAGGTATAAACCTTGAGATTATGTTTTAAGATGAACATCACTTTCACGTCTATAGTGTTGTGCACATTCACAGCTAAAGACAGAAGAGGTCATACTTGTATTGTTGTTTTCACGATGGTATAAGAAATGTGCTATTTTATGGTTTTTGGTCAGGATGTTATTGACTTGTTTTTAGATTATGTAGAATATGGATTTGTTGTATTGGACTTTTGCGTTTATGTGTTGTTGTTTTATATGTTATTTGTGTATATCCTTTGGTCAGAAAATCGGGGACCAATGCTGGAAATAAGTGTGTCCCTTGGATTTGTTGTTGTGTCTTTGGGACCCATAAATAAAAATCAATCAATCAATCAGGTTGGATGCATACAGGTGACAGGGTCACATTTACTC
>NC_140168.1:7701150-7755669 GCF_963971535.1 Notolepis coatsorum | reverse complement strand
ACTCTTAATAAAGGAGTAGCTTGATGAGCCCCTATTTTAGAAAGAAAGAAATACAAATTATTATCATTATATATATATATATATATATATATATATATATATATATATATATATATATATATATATATATATATATATATATATATATATATAATTGTATTTAATTTTATTTGACAAATCAGCTAATCCTATATATAGCACATTATTCAAATAAACCTACAAATGTTTACAAATTAGGACTTATAATGCATATAAGCCACATGGGCTGCAGCTGATAGACCCCTGCCGACTGCACATGCGCGGCTACAGGTGAGGAATTATGTTCAGGCCAAGGGGTCTAATTGACCTTTCAAATCAATCACTTCATCATGTGAATTTTCTTCAAAAATTCAAATATTGAAAAAGTCGTATGAATATGTTCTGTCTATTTCTGCTTATAGGATTTAGAGTTGATTGAATTTAAAATGAACTCATGTTCCCAACTCTGGCTCTGAGTGCATGAAAGACTTCAGCTGCTGCTGTCAATTGCAAACAATATTTCCCACTCAGCACAATAAACAAGGCTCTATACACTTTAAATGCAAGTGGAATGTGTTTTCTGGTATCACAACGTGTATAGATTGCAACTATAGTATCTATTCTATCTATCTATATTAAATGTCTAATTATAGTCCTCTATCATCATCACACTGAAGAGTGATGAGTTGCCATTTTCTTATTTCTGTATGAACTGAAAAACAGTCAAATGCAACCATCGTTGTAATAGTGACATTCAATTAACACAAAAGTGATACAGAATTATATTTGACTTGTTTTCTCAGCAGGCCATGATACATTGTTATGCTCTAATTACTTTAATTTAATAACTTAAATTCAGTGCAAATGTTATTACATTGTTGATTGAAATGCAACCAACATTTTATTCTATCCTGCACTATTTGATGAATGTGAACTATAGCACCAGACCAAAACATTTCTTAGCTTGAAAGTAGACTATGCACGTTATGGGGAGCTGTTAAAGCCATAAGCTATTTTAGGACCGTTGGAGGTCATATAATGACTGATATTTATGTATTTCCTCCGAAATGGAAATATAGCATTTTGGAATGATATACTGTTTAATTCCTTTTAAGACATGCAACCATAATATGAAAATGCAGCATTAATCCAACAAACGTTTCCACTTAACTTACACACAGTTATACACGCAGAGCACTCATTTGGACTAGCAGTGAACATTATTCTGCCCAATTAGCTCTCACTTGAACAGTCAATGCAAGTTCTCGTTGGATGTTTTAAGTAAGGGAATTGCACAGTCTTGAACTAACGTTAACCTATAAACTGCCCTTAATGCAGATGTTTGCAGAGACATGTATAAAACCTACACAATTGCTATCACTTATTTAACCTGTTAACTGCACACCTATATTCTGTTTACTTCATGGCAAAGATATAGCATTCAGCCCCAGTTTGAAACACTGACTTATTAAAAAAAAAAAAAAGAAAAAAAAAAGGCTATAGTCTGTGGAACAAATGGGCACCTTAATATGTTATTTTTTTGTTTCAATTGTCGGTTATACTTTCATCTCCTCAATAGCATGTTTCTCCCATTTAGTTGCATAAATGTGGAATCTGATGACAGCTTTTTGTTCTGGAATAAACATGGAGGTGGAGGTGTCATGGGCCTAACTTGATGAAACACCAATGAAGGGAAGTGCCCACTTGATAAACCCTGGTGATGTGCTGGCTCTCGCTGCCTCTCTGTGTACATGTTGGGTTGTGGTGGTCATTAGGGGCCATGTGGTAGGGTATAGCATCTATTTATCTATACACGTTGGGTTGTGGTGGCCATTAGGGGCCATGTGGTAGGGTATAGCATCTATTTATCTATACACGTTGGGTTGTGGTGGTCATTAGGGGAGGGGCCATGTGGTAGGGTATAGCATATCTATCTCATGTTGGCTTCTTCTTCTTGTGGCCATTATGGGTCATGGTAGCATCTTTATATCGGTTGGCTTGGTCATTATGGGTCATGTCACGTGGCAGGGTAGCATCTATCTATCTACACGAGCATCTATATCTATGTATACATGTTGGGTTGTGGTGGCCATTAGCGGCCATGTGGCTGGGTATGTATATCATCTATCTCACGTTGGGTTGTGGTCAGGTGGCCATTAGGGGCCATGTGGCTGGGTATGTATAGCATATCTCACGTTGGGTTGTGGTGGCCATTAGGGGCCATGTGGCTGGGTATGTATAGCATATCTCACGTTGGGTTGTGGTGGCCATTAGGGCAGTGGCGGCCGCCTGTTAAATCCTGTTAAATCAGAGAATAAGAAAAAAAATTTTTTTGTTTTCTGTTTTATAGCCCTATAAATAATATAAACATGTTTAAAATGAATAATATTTACTCATTTTAAGTATGTTTGTGTTTCCAATGCACAATATAACGTTAATATATAAAATAAAAAAAAATCGTTTTCCTGAACAGGAAGTGACTCACTTTTTTTATTTTTTTATTTTTTTGTATTTCTCGGCCCGGGCTAGACGCAATAGCGCGTCACAGTTTGATCGCTGTATCCCTCGCAGCCAATCAGTGCGTAACGCGTTGTGCGTTGAAATATGACTATTATGTTGGAATCCGGGCGCGATTTGAAGCGGTCTAGGCAGCAGCGTCAAGAATTTCTGTAGCCGCATTTCGCGGAGACGCTGTCTGATTGGCCGACGTCAGTTTTTTTTCCGTAGCAGCATTTCGCGGAGACGATCTCTGATTGGCCGAATCCACTTTCTAATGTTCCAATTCTAGCTTATTCTAGGTTGGTGGTAGAGATAGTTGTGTTGTTGTGACTGAGATGCGAGCTATTTGTCTTAGAGCGTGACTGCAAGTTCTTTCGACGGTTAAGCTTAGGCACTCTTTCAAAGTTGGTTAAGGTTAGAGTTTGTCTTAGAGCATGGCGATAGAACGCCAGGTAGTTTGCAGTCTGTTCGACGCGGAAATGGACAAAGAAATCAAACTACTTGTTGTGTGGTGCTAACTGCTAACAGCTAACAAGCTATATGGCAGTCTGGACAGTGGACTGGATATACATCATCAACAGCGGATTATACACTTTATCAAGCCCTCCGGCTTGATATACATCAACAGTCTGGGGAGTCGGGACAACAGTGAGTGGACCACGTAAACAGTGAGTTAATTCGGTCTCTCTCTCGCTCTCTCTCTCTCTCTCTCTCTCTCTCTCTCTCTCTCTCTCTCTCTCTCTCTCTCTCTCTCTCTCTCTCTCTCTCTCTCTCTAATTTCGCCGCGGGTAGAGCATAACCACTCAGACAATGAATGGTAACTTGTTTAAAATGACAATATATACACATGTGTTTCTTATTGAATCGATCTGAGAGAGAGAGAGAGAGAGAGAGAGAGGGAGAGAGAGAGAGAGAGAGGGAGAGAGAGGGAGAGAGAGAGAGCAAGAGAGAGAGAGAGAGAGAGAGAGAGAGAGAGAGAGAGCTGTGCGTGTTTGTGTTGGGCTATTGGAAACGTGGTTGCATTTGACTGACTGTGATCATATATTGATCGATGGCAATGGTGATAATATTCGCCAATGCGTGCCTTGTACATGTTTGCAAAATGTTTGGTATAGCGCCCCTAGTGCATGGCGAAGCATCCAGCAGCCGCCACTGCATTAGGGGCCATGTGGCTGGGTATGTAGCATCGATCTCACGTTGGGTTGTGGTGGCCATTAGGGGCCATGTGTCTGGGTATGTAGCATCGATCTCACGTTGGGTTGTGGTGGCCATTAGGGGCCATGTGGCATCTATCTCACGTTGGGTTGTGGTGGCCATTAGGGGCCATGTGGCTGGGTACTGTAGCATCTATCTCACGTTGGGTTGTGGTGGCCATTAGGGGCCATGTGGCATCTATCTCACGTTGGGTTGTGGTGGCCATTAGGGGCCATGTGGCTGGGTACTGTAGCATCTATCTCATGTTGGGTTGTGGTGGCCATTAGGGGCCATGTGGCTGGGTACTGTAGCATCTATCTCACGTTGGGTTGTGGTGGCCATTAGGGGCCTGTGGCTGGCTAGCATCTACTGTATCTATGCTTCTAGTGGCCATTAGGGGCAGGGTATGTAGCATCTACACGTCGGCTTCTAGTGGCCATAGGGGCCATGTGGTATGGGTAGCATCTATCTATCTACATGTTGGCTTCTTGTGGCCATTAGAGGCCATGTGATAGGGTATGTATAGCATCTATCTATCTACACGTTGGCAATGCTGTTTGGGGGTTGTTATTATGGGCCATGCAGGGCTATAGTGTGTAGGAATAATTATTTATAGGCATGTTAGACTTTCTTTTGGCAATAGGAGTGGGTTTCTTCATTGAGCCTTTATCCTTAACATTAGGCACAAGTATTTTGTGTAAGAATCCCTTCCAGATGTATTTCAAACCCATGCATATATTTGTATAAATATGTTTTCTACACCAAATTGTTCAATAATCTACTGAAAATGGCATAGCAGCATATAGCACCTTTACCTTCATTAAGAATGCAAGGATCTATATGAATATGGAAATTGGCAACAAAACATTGATATTTAACAGGAATACCAAATCAGCATCTTACCGTATATTCTTTCAAGACATATATCAATACCTATAGTCATCTTTCTGTGCTGAAGCTAAATGTGTTAAAGGAACACTCCAACTTTTTGGGAAATTAGCTTATTTGCCATCTATACCCTGGAGTAAGACAAGCAGATACATACCCTTTTCTTCACAACATGTTTACAGGAAAGTTTTGGAGTGTATTTCGTGACTGTTGGGAACTATAGGCTACACTGGCACACCTACTTCCACTGAATGACGCCAAGCTATAGGCTAACGTTGCAGCTGTTCCCTATAAGCCTAATGCATGCACAGAGAAGAAAAGGGTATGTATCTGCTTGTCTAACTCCTGCTTGTCTAACTCCAGGGTAAACTCTAAAACTCTTGACTTGACTTTGACTTGACTTGAGGGTATATGGCAAATAAGCGAATTTCCCCAAAAGTTGGCGTGTTCCTTTAAGTTCTCACATATTGAACAAAGACAAGTTCGGCCTATGACATGATACATGCAAGAAACATGCAGAGAAAGCTCTCCCTCTTCAAATGTGCAAAAGCCACTCTGGTGATAAGTTCTGGAGAAATAACACTCTGTATATATAGTCACACAGTCATGCCTCCAAGAGGAGTTCACCATTAAACGACATGCATGTTTCTGAGTGGAAGGGATCTTTAAAGGTATAAAGTCCAAGATCCATGGGCCTGGTTTTAGTTTCTCAGACGTTGACAGTCAAAGGAAAATGGAGATCTATTTAACAACTATATTAAACAGCTGGAACTATTTTGAACAATCACCATAATTGAATATAGTCAACCCCAATAATTTGGAGTGGGATTCAGGTGTTTCATAATCTCAGTCTTTAATTATGAATGTACAGTATAGGCTAATCACTTTGTAATGTAGAATCCAATACAATTTCAATAGCCTATACATCACTCTTCTGCAAACCTGTTTAAAAACATACCTGTATAGCTCTTCATCTATTCCATTATTAAACTGAATAGTTGCTTGAAAATAAGACCATAATAAGACAATAATGATCTTGATCTTTATGCATGCAGGGGGGGGGGGGGGGGGTCTTACCATAAACGCCTCTTATTTGTAAAAGGCATTATTTAACTTTACTATCCTGACTGCAATCCTCAAACCTCAAAATTAATTGAGCTTTTAGCCAGACTGTAAAAACAGGGATTTCCTCTTCATTTGACCTGATAAAGGATACATGAAAATGAAGGTCTCCTCATGCTGCTCACTTGTTACATGATGCTTTCTTTCATGAGCTATACACTTACTGTAACTCTGTATTCAAAATGGCTGCTGGTGGGTGCCATGCTGAGTCAGGTGCCATGCTGTTGAGACCCATTGTATACAGTAGTAGGCCTTGCATTAAAATGATACTCTCTCTATCAAACACTTATGCATCAATGCAGTATTTGATCCAATATAGACCTATGTTGTCTATACACATGAAGTATTTACCTGCACACGAAAGGAAATAGCCTATGAGGTATATGTAAGTCTATAACAATTTATTATATTATTAAGTTTTGTATTTATTTATTCATTTTAAACTGCAACTGTGTAATAAGATATCTACTCATAGTATTAGAGAGAGAGACTCATCTCCTGTCCCTTAATTTGCAGCATTCGATGTCAGTGTTATTACAGTATAGACTCTAATGTAGTGGGTGCAAAAAAGCTTGAAGTATTACATTTTCAGGAATATAATAAAAATATAGGAATATAGAGTCAAGAACTACTGAAAATATTATTATAATAATATTTTCCTTGAGGACATTCATAGCACTGTTATAATGTTTTATTTTCTAACATTTCATAGACTTTCATTTGGGGAAAAATTGTCAGGATGTTTAATTACATTCGTTTCTTTGGATATTTTCCCATTCCTTTTTATGCTCACATTGTACATTTTATTTTATATTTTGATTTACAATTAATAGACTTCTGTTTTTTTTCTTTAGAAAACTATGATTGGCCCATGGCAAATATCAAACAGATTTTCAAAACCTTTAGTTTGCAGAATAATTAAACTGTGGCATTTTGGATTTAATTATTTATTTATTTTAATTATAAAACCACTGTGTATTTTGTCCAACCCTATTAGGAAACATGGCATATAGGCTAACTCTTAAGCCTAAAGGTAAATATTAATAATTATATATTATGAATAAACCTTTTTAAGCAAACAGAAAGAAGTTGAAATAATGACCTGTATTAGCTATATCAGGATATCTGTAATAAGGACAATATTAAAACAATGTTAATATGCAAATACTGGTATACCATTCTAGACAGCATTTGTCTAAAAGCAAAAAAAAAAACGGCAATTCAATGCGTGGTCAAAGGTTTTTGAAATTTAGCAAATAATCTGCAAAGTATTATAATAGGCTATACTGTAGCATTTCAAACATCCTGAATTGTGAGCAAAACACAGTCAATCAACAAGTAAATTATTTGTAAAATGGTCTAGAAGTTTAACCTATATATGGAAAGAAAATCAAATAGCTGCTAAACCTTCTTAATAAAAATAAAAATAGAATAAAAACGACATTCTTACCATAATAATGGATGCTGGTATGGGAGAAGTGTTAATTCTTCCCCTGCCTGTGTGTGAAAGAGAGAGAGAGAGAGAGAGAGAGAGAGAGAGAGAGAGAGACTAATCTCTTGTCTCTTAATTTGAAGCAGGCTGGGTTTTATGATAATAAGAGCCATGATGACACCAACTTGTGTGCCTCGTATAAAGAGAGGGGCCACGGCTCGAGCCCGCGTGCGTTCCCACGAGGCGCGCGCGCATTCCTGTACGGTCAAGTTCAAGCTCAAAGGAAGAAGCGCGAGCCGCGAGGATTACTATGCGCGGCGTGTCGCGTGGGCGTGGCTAATTCCAGAAAAAGGCGCGCGCTCCTCCCTGTCTGTCTGTCGTGGCTCGTGGGAGAGTTCGTCACCTTATTGAGATCCAGCCGCCGGCGGCGCATAGATAATGACGTGTCACTGTCACTTTTGTTTTGTGACCGTCAACAACAAATCCTGCCTACAAAGTTAGAATAAAGACCATTTACACCCACCCCATTGTTTTCTTCCAATGCATAATCCCATTGTTTAATTTTGAGCCTAAAATATATCTGAAAATAGGCCCACAACTGTCCCACAAAGCATACAGACTGTAATGTAGAACTACTGAAAATATTATAGGATGATGCAGGCGGCATCATGGCTGGCCCATGCAGGCCTTGATCCAGCCAAACACAGCCATCATCTGAGTTTATTTTCGTTAGTTTCGTTTAGCTGAACAATGGTGAACAAAGACCAAAATGTCTTGTAAAATCAAACTGATGCATCAAAGTATTCAAGGGTTTAATTATACGCAATATAGCCTATAATGAGATGAGAATAACTTTATTCGAATAGACAATATTTTGATGAATTGAAAAAATGGAGGACCCTGATGTAAACAAGACGAAAGTCTTTTTCTGGTCTTCATCCTCTTAGCAGTTGTTGTAAGCTGTACTGTATTGTACCCATTCTGCAATCTGTTAATAACGTTTTCAATCAATCAATCAATCAATCAATCAATCAATCAATCAATCAATCAATCAATCAATCAATCAATCAAACAATCAATCAATCAATCAAGGTACTTTTGGTGTAGAGCTAAGAATGTTGTCCTCTGCATTTGGCAGCCAGCTTTTAATTAAACCTCATCCATAGTTAAGACCACAGGGACTTAGGCTATATTGCTTAAAACTATAGCTGTATAGGATATAGGATATAGCTGTATAGGATGAGCTACTAAATTCTATCTGAAATCATCATGACAGTTTGATGGTCATTTCAGTTTGGTATAGGCCTGGCCATTGTATAAATATTTGACCATGGTACGTACTGTCATGGTAAAAGTATATGTATCAACATGCTACCACGTTTGTACCATAAATTCATGGTATAGGCATATTGTCCAATTTAGCATGCAGACAGTACAATAATTTGGTCACTATACTATGATACATTTTTGGTAAGGGATGAAACATTTGTGAATTAAGAAGGCAGTGGCTAGCCTAAATCTTAAGTCAGAATAGTAATAATAAATTCAAAGGCAATGGTATAGGTATAGGTAGCCTATACTGTATATTCATGTATTGGCCACACACCAGATATAGGTGGTCAAGACATTAGTATAATGAATTAACTATAAGTGTGAGGTTACATGCGATATGCCTTTACCTCTGCATTCACTTGCAGAGGTAAAGGACATGCATTCTTTTCACTATAGAGGGCGTCCATCCAGCTATATGACATTCTAAGAATTATGCACACGAAGGAATAACATTCACTTAATAAAAACCCGAAGGCTGTTCTCCACATATGGCGTCATCCATATCTATATCTATTTCTGGACTGCGACCCAATTAGATCAGTGTAAGAGAGGGGAAAAAAGAGGGGAAAAAAGAGGGGGAAAAATAAAAGGGGAATGTGAGGCATTTGGAGCCAACTGGCACTGTGTCAGTCCAAGCATGTTGTTGTACAAGTAACAACCCATACTGACTTGGTGTGACGATGCACAGGGCCTTTGTACTGTTCACCCCATAGGCTACACACGCGTTTATGACTGTAATCAGAGCAATTACAAGTTTAATTTGATTTATTAAAGAAAGTTGTCATCATCCGCGGAGCTAATGATGAAGCATCGCCGTCGGTTGTGTGATAGTAAAGGGCTAACTTTGGCGGCTTTGGCTCAGGGGTAGAGCGGGTCGTCCAATGATCGAAGGGTTGGTGGTTCGAATCCCGCTCAAGCCCATGTCCAGCCCATTGCCGTTGTGTCCTTCATGGGCAAGACACTTAACCTACTTGCCTCGTATGACTGTGTATGCATGTGAATGAATGTTGGTGGTGGTCGGAGGGGCCGTAGGTGATGATTATTCGCCACGCTTCCGTGAGTCTGCCTCAGGGCAGCTCTGGCTGCAATTGTAGCTTACCACCACCGGTATGACTGTGTATGAACGAATAATGGACTCTGTGAAGCGCTCTGGGTGTCATGAAGAGCGCTATATAAATCCAAGCCATTATTATTATTATTATTATTAACCTTCTGTATTGTCACAGTGAAAGGGTTAACCGGCTGTCGTGTGGCAGTGAAAGGGTTAATAAAGTTTCTTTGAAGGCCAAGTCAGTGATCCAACACAAACTAAATGGGTGCCTACCGATAAGAAACATGAATGACAACATCTCTTGTTGATTGACTGAGTTGATTGACTGAGCTCTTGATACAAGGACAAACACTATTATAGACAACAGATAAATATGAATGTTGTGATGACATATTCAGTAACATGCACCGCCAGAAAAGGGACAAACTGATGTCTGATGTTTCATGTTGATGTTCCCAGTGCTTAACAAACTGTACCGCAAACAATTACCACCAACCATCGTTGTGTGGCATTAACCCTTTTCACTGCCACACTACAGAAGGTTAACCCTTTCACTGCATGCGACAACACACAGAAGGTTAAACCTTTGCGGCTAAGTGGCGCAGTGGGCAGTGGCGGCCGCTGGGTACTTCGCCACTAGGGGCGCTATACCAAACATTTTGCAAAATGCAAACATGTACAGTACAGTACCACGCAACACTCATGGCAAGACGTGAGCGATTCGACTCACGCTCACGGCAATGAATCGGCTCTTATGAACGAGTCGCTCAGCTGTTACTACAACAACACACAACCAGTCAAATAAAGTATAGTCTAGACTCTAATTCACAACTTGAAACACAATATATAAATAGAAAAGTTAGAAACAAAACTCGCCCGTCTACAAACACAGGCAGATCTCTCCCTCTCTCCTTCTCTCTCTCACACACAGCGCGACGTGGAATCGATTCGTTACACAATCAGACCTATTATATACCAAGAATAACTTCAGTATGAGTACAGGGCTGTACACATATTTTGCATATTGTTAAACGAGCCAAGGCTAGCTATTAAACTATCGATATGAATAGAAAATCTGGGACCCTGATGTAAACAAGACAAACGTCTTTCTCTGGTCTGCATCCCCTTAACAATTGTGTGTATTGAGCCGTACTGTATTGTACCCATTCTGCAATCTGTTAATAAAGTTCTCATTCATTCATTCATTCAAACATAGACGATATTGAACAAGCCATAATCCACGTATTTTCAATCCGAGAGAGCTGCAGTAGTTAAATCAATGAGCCATCGACATAGTCAGTGTGGTAAGTAAGGTTATTATTGCATCCAAGATTGATACACGGCTGGCTAGGCAGTTGGTAGTCATAGTCTTGTGTTATAAAATAAATAAACAATCAGCAATGTCTCGCTTCATGAATGGCCAGCAGTAGTACTGCTCCTAAAAAAAACTATTTACAAACGTTAACGTTAAGCACAGAGAGAGAGAGAGAGAGAGAGAGAGAGAGAGAGAGAGAGAGAGAGAGAGAGAGAGAGAGAGAGAGAGAGAGAGAGAGAGAGAGAGAGAGAGAGACTCACTGTTTAGTTGAAACGTCCAGGGCAGGAGAGCTTGATAAACGTGTATAATCCGCCATATAGCATGTTAGCCAAGTGTTAGCTGAGCTCGTTAGCACAACACTCAACAAGTACATTCCTTTGTCCATTTCCGCTCGAACAGACTGCAAACTACCTGGCGTTCTATCGCCATGTTCTAAGACAAACTCTAACCTTAACCAACTTTGAAAGAGTGCCTAAGCTTAACAGTCTAAAGAACTTGCAGTCACGGCACGCTCGTCTAAGACAAACAGCTGCATGCATCTCACAACAACACAACTATCTCCACCGACCAACCTAGGACCAACCTAGGAACCAAGCTAGAAGCTAGAATTGGAACATTAGAAATTGGATTCGGCCAATCAGAGATCGTCTCTGTGAAATTCTGCCATGGAAAAAAATACTGGCGTCGGCCAATCAGAGAGCGTCTCCGCGAAATGCGGCTATGGAAATTCTTCACAGAAGTTCACGCTGCAGCCTAGACCGCTTCAAATCGCGCTCGGATTCCAACATAATAGTCATATTTCAACGCACAACGCCGTATGCACTGATTGGCTGTGACGGGGACAGCGATCAAACTGTGACGCGCACTCAGAGCGCTATCGCTTCTAGCCCGGGCGAGAAATACGAAAAAAATAAAAAAAAACGTCACTTCCTGTTCAAGAAAACAAGTATTTCTTTTTTAATATAATAACGTTATATTGTGCATTGGAAACACAAACATACTTAAAATGAGTAAATATTATTAATTTTAAACATGTTTATATTATTTATAGGGCTTTAAAACAAAAAACTAAAAACTTATTTTTCTTGTTCTCTCATATAACCAGGGTAGGCGCTGAGGGGGGGCGGCGCCCGAGCGCCCCTAGTGGTAGAGCCGCCACTGGCAGTGGGCAAGGCGCTCGCCACTAACGCAGGAGATGCTGGGTTCAAGCCCAGCTCTCGGCGTTGCTTCCGGCTTGGCTGGTCGTTCATACTAATACAATTGGCAGTATTAGGGGGTGGCAAAGCCGGTGGGTGGGGATCGGACGTTGTGGACAGCGACTCCTACAGGTCGGTTCGTGCGCCTGTACAGCAGAATCAGGAAGCAACGGGGGCAGCGTGAGCCTCCCACGCGTTACTCCTCGCCGCTGAGAGATCGCGCTGTGCAGGTGAAAAGATGTGACAGCTGCCTCCTCGTGTACCGGAGGGGACGGGACACGTGATGCAAGGCTTGGTCCACATTGCAGCCGACCAGTGGGAGGCATGGTCTAACAACGTTCGAGACAGGGGAGGGTAGAATTGGATAATACGAAATTGGGATGGGAGAAAAATAGAAAATGGGGAGAAAAAGTAGATAAAAAAAAGAAGGTTAACCCTTTCACTGCCACACAACATCAGGTTAAAGTATCTTGTGAAAAGCACTTTTTTAACCCACCATTTGAACATGAACAAAGGCGGCTCATCACACACTATATATATATTAGGGCTGTCAGTTTATCACGTTAATTAGATTAATTAATTACACAGCAAATTATCGCGTTATGAAAATTAACTCAAAATTAATTACAATTTTATTTATTTTTTTATCTCATTCATTCCATAAGAACGTAGAATACACATTTACAGACTTTTTTTTATATGGTCCATTTGCATGTTCTTGGTATGTGATTCTAGGGCCATCTATGTATTCCCAGTGTCAGAAATACTGTGTCTGTTACTAGGCTTGAGTAAATTGTAATGAACCAAATGAGAATATCAATACAAAATGTTGTATCTTTGACTGTGAATAACACCATGCTCAAATTGACCAGACCTGAAAAATCTAAGCAAATTAATCAATGGAAGATGATTCAACAGAAGGTTTTGTAGATACAGTACTATGAGGGCAGACGTTCCACTCTACTGGTTAAAATTACTTACTCGTGAGTAGTACGTTCGTTGATAATGAAAAATTATGTCCACAGCCACTCCAGTGTAAAACAAAGATATCCAAATGGATGGTCCAAAGATGCACTGACCTGGCTGAATACACTGTATATAGGTACACAAATGTTCTAGAAGGTTCGGTCACGACATCACCACAAATGTTCTAGAATGTTCGGTCATGTCATCACCACAAATGTTCTAGAAGGTTCGGTCATGACATCACCACAAATGTTCTCGCATGTTTGATGTTCTAGAATGTTCGGCGCTGACATCACTACAAATGTTCTAGAATGTTCGATGTTCTAGAATGTTCGGCGCTGACATCACTACAAATATTCTAGAATGTTCGATGTTCTAGAATGTGCGGCTATGTCATCACAAATGTTCTAGAACAGTGGTTCTCAAACTTTTTACACCAAGTACCACCTAGAACGTAGCTGGCTTTCCAAGTACCACCATATGACCGCAGTGGCGGCCATTGTTTTTTGTTTTATAGCCCTATAAATAATATAAACATGTTTAAAATGAATAATATTTACTCATTTTAAGTATGTTTGTGTTTCCAATGCACAATATAACGTTAATATATAAAATAAAAAATACTTGTTTTCCTGAACAGGAAGTGACTCACTTTTTTTTTTTTTTTTTTTTTTTTTTGTATTTTTCGGCCCGGGCTAGACGCAATAGCGCTCTGAGTGCGCGTCACAGTTTGATCGCTGTATCCCTCGCAGCCAATCAGTGCGTAACGCGTTGTGCGTTGAAATATGACTATTATGTTGGAATCCGGGTGCGATTTGAAGCGGTCTAGGCAGCAGCGTCAAGAATTTCTGTAGCCGCATTTCACGGAGACGCTCTCTGATTGGCCGACGTCAGTTTTTTTTCCGTAGCAGCATTTCGCGGAGACGATCTCTGATTGGCCGAATCCAATTTCTATGTTCCAATTCTAGCTTGGTGTATAACAACAGTATAACAACAAACATCATGGCAACTTTATTTTTATGTTTTCATGTGTGAATAATACTACATATATTTATTCTTACCATATATATATATCCACATCTGTCTGTACATACCTGCATATAATCCTTTCTACACGTCTGTCTGTAGATACTATATCTATAGCTGTACATATCCCTTACCTACTACTATCTACTACCATAGTGTCTTTATACCTGTATCACTGTACATAATAATACTACAACTCTTAGAACTATTACTCAGTAGTACTAATAAATACATATATTTTATATCCAGTTTAATCACCTGTACATTGTATATTACTATATTGCACTTTGCTGTTACATTTGCACTCTGGTTGGATACCAAACTTATTTTCACTGTACCGTACTTTCAAATGACAAACGTATCTTGTTTCTTCTTGGAGTTGCATCTTCCGTTGCATAAGATCTCTCTACGTTTCTCATAGATCTTATGCAACTGTTCTCCCAGGAGGACACCTTCCCCCCACCGGCTGCACTTGTGTCGCTCAGACCTCATTGTGATTTCAATGTTAACACCATGAGCAGAATCCCATATAGTAAGACATGGCATGGGAGTGTGGTGGTGTGTCTAGCCATCCTATAATTGGCTGGCTCTGTCCCAGACACCCCAGCACCCCTCCCTCCCTGCCACCCCCCCTTCCCGTGTCACAGGATTTGAGGTTCCATAAAACGGTGTCTGGCTCAGTGAACCGCCCTGACCCCCAGAGAGAATAAATCCCTCGGAGGCGATCAGGATATACTGGGGTTCTGTCTGTGGGCATGTGGAATATCGGGGTTCCGTCTAACCTTCTTACTGTCTTTTTACTTTTATGTACCCTATACTACTATGCTATATATACGTATACATTGATTTGATTTGATTTGATTTGATGTTTCTTTTTATTTTTCGTGTCTTACACATACAGGTGTATGCCCAGCCCATATGGGCTTACAAGACACATAAACAATAAGTATATAATAGTATACTTGACATTGACAATAAGTTATATATATTATAGACCAAGATGGCCACAAAAAAAAAGAAAACAAAATAAAACGTAATATAACAAGCTGTAAACAATGTATGTAAACAAGAGGAATTCATATACAATTATATTAGGATATAGTGTGCTTTGTCTCAGGTGTGTTTTTGTCCTCCACAAAAAACATACCAAACTTATTTTCATTGTGCTGTATAATGACAATACATTTGAATCTAATCTAATATGATCGAATCGAATCGAATAAATGTTTAGCAAATTGAATAATCGAAATAAACCTATACTATTACCTATGAATGAATGAATGAATGAAAACTTTATTTAACAGATTGCAGAATGGGTACAATACAGTACGGCTCAATACATACAATTGTTAAGGGGATGCAGACCTGAGAAAGACGTTTGTCTTGTTTCCATCAGGGTCCCCCATTTTCAATTCATATAGACATATATGACATACATGACATACAGATAGTCAGTACTGCTACATCTATACATTTATGACATACCAGATTTGCAAATACAGTACTGTTTGTGATACAGAATGAGTCAAGAAAAGGGAGTATATACATTTGACGTAGAAACTGTACATTGGATCATGTACATCATGCTAATGTACTATCATGCTAATATATTGTCTCCATACCACTATGCACTCAGAGTGTAACACTCAGGTTCCGATACTATTTGACGAACAACGCCGCTGACCCTTATAGCTGCCAGAGATTTGGATAAAAGCGTTCAGCTAAATGACTAAATGTGAATGTCTGTGGGCATGTGGATGTTGGGGTTCAATCTGTTTGCATGTAGGATGTCAGGGTTCCAAACTTATTTTCATTGTACTGTACTTGTGCTGTAATAATGACAATACATTTGATTCAGGGATTCAACATTTCAGCAAATGATTCTGCATATAACGCTTATTTCAGTCGGCCCACACTTTCTTCTCAAGTGTACTTTCTAAAAATGTCCATTTACAATCGTATATTACCTTGTTCTACATTTGGAATATTCTCCAAGTAAATTTTGATGAAAGCATGAAACCAAATAATCCCAACTCAACTCAATGATCACGCCTGAGGATCTATAACCATGATATTGTACCACACACAGGGGTGTAAAAAGTACCCAGAAATTATACTTAAGTGAAAGTATGGGTAGTACCGTCTCAAAATCGTACTCAAGTAAAAGTCAGAGTATCTGGCTAAAAACACACTTGAGTAAAAGTCTAAAAGTTTCTACTTTTAAAAGTACTAAAAAGTCAAAGTAAAAACTTTTTTTCTGACTGTCTATTCTTCTGACAGCAGGTGTTTAATCAAAGATCCCCGCTTTCTAGTCTTGCACAAGGACCAATCAGCATGGGTATGGGGTGGGTTCATTTTCCATCGATGGGGTTTTGATTGGCTGTTTTTAAATAAAGCAGGATTAATAATAACGTTAACGTTAGTTCGGCCAGAGAAACAAATATGCTGATTAAAATGGTTGGACCTGCGAGGTTTGTACTTTGTAGGTCTGTATATGTTATTTCTCTCTGAAATGTAATTGAGTAAAAGTACACACAAACCTAATAATACTCGAGTAAAGTACAAATCCCCCAAAACAGTACTAAATAGGGATGCTCGATATTGGCTTTTTTACCGATACCGATATACCGATATTGTCCAACTCTTAATTTCCGATACCGATATCAACCGATATCAACCGATACCGATATATGCAGGGTTTCCCCCCCCCAAAAATGGAATAATTTCAGGTAATTAACATTACATATCTCTTGTTGTGGAATTAACACAACATTATGCATACTTTTGACAATAAATAAAATCAGAATTTGTTCTTACTTGCTTGCCTGGGTAAATAAAGGTTATAGAAATGTAAAAAAAAAAAAAAAAAAAAAAAAATTGAAAACCGATACCGATATTTTCCGATATCACATTTTAATGCCGATAATATCGGTAGGCCGATAATATCGGACATCCCTAGTACTAAAGTATTGTAACGAAGTACAATTACTCAAGTACTTCACACCCCCGGTACCACACAGTCCGATAAAAGCCTCACTTTACCGCACCATTGAATCGGAGCCCGAGGCGTTTTGCTATTGTTCATCATTTACAAGCCCAATATACTTTTACACTGGCTCCCCTTTTTTAACAGACTTCCAGAACTGGGGGTTTATGGGCTGAAGTGGTCCATAAAGAGACGCTTTGCTTAAAGGTCTCTGCGGCACCGCTGACCAGAGCTGATCCATCAGTGTGATGGGGGGGGGTAACAAGGGAGAACAGGGCCGGCCAGGTCAGAGGTGAGATGACCCCCCTGTGACCTCTGACCCCGTGGAGACGCGTGCCGGTGACCAGTGGGTGTTGATGAACTCTCACGGACAGTGCATTTGGTGACCTCTGATGTCACTCGCCGGACAGCAGACGGATGTGGGCTTTAACCCAATCAGGTCGATCAGTTGACCCCTATGGTCAGGGGGGCGGGTCCTCTGGAAAACCACGGCGATGATATCTTAGTGCGTCAATGGCTTTTGAACATGAACGATAAAAATAAAAAATAAAAAGGGCCTAAAAACACAGCAACTATAATCCAATAATACCAACGATCCTGATTAGAATTACGTTTCAGTATATATATATGTGGTTGACTGTTTCCTCTCATTAATTAATAATATAATAAAAAAATATGTTGTTTTTGTTGCTTGTAAATACTCTAAATATTGTAAATGTAAATATTGCATCTATAATTACTCAACATTCACAAAGTAATTGACGCTGAAAGGTCTGATGTACATCATTGGGGGGTCAGACGGAGGGAGATTGTGGAAACGGCCTGTTCAGATCATTTTGTCACCATCACCACAGTCAGCCAGCCGTGTAAAGCAGACACCCTGTCAGTCAGAGCCCTGGCAGCGCTGCAACGAGGAGGACACTAGTATTGGGTTTAAGGTAACACACATCGGTGATCTACACACAGTACTGTCCCATACCAAAAAGGAACTATAGCAAAAAATAAGTATTGCTGTGTTTTTCCCCCCTTCCACAAACAATTACTAAATTAAATGAACAATTAATAAAATTCTAGAGAATCACTATAAAATACTTCGCATTTCTTTCTATAGTAAAACCACAGATTGATTGATTGATTGATTGAAAACAGAATGGGTACAATACAGTACGGCTCAATACACACAATTGTTAAGGGGATGCAGACCAGAGAAAGACTTTCGTCTTGTTTACATCAGGGTCCCCCATTTTCAATTCATCATGACATTTATGACATACACAACATACACAGATAGACAGTACTGCTACATGTATACATTTATGACATACAAGATATTCACCATACATTTATTTCTATAATATTCCAATACAGGAATACTATGGTGAATCCCTACAGTATTGCTGCGGTACATTTATAGTGTGAATAAAAATTAACTATAGTTAATGTCCATATAAGGGTACAATGAGGGAGGGGATAGGTTGAGGGTTATAATATAATGCTGTATATACCATATTTATTCTCACCGTATATATCTCTCTATCCACACCTGTCTGTACATGCCTGCATATAATCCTTTTACATATCTATATCTGTACATATCCCTTACCTATACTCTTGCTAGTTACGCTGCTGGCCAGTATGACTACTACCATAGTGTCTTTATACCTGTATCACTATAGTGTACATATTATACTACAACTCTATACACACATCTGATTAGCACTACACTACAGTAGTGTAGTAGTACTAATTTATATATTTTATACCCAGTTTAATCACTTGTACATTACATATTACTATTGCACTTTACTGTTCCACTTGCACTCTGGTTGGATGCCAAACTTCGTTGTACTGTACTTTGTGCTGTATAATGATGACAATACATTTGAATCTAATCTAATCTAATCTAATCTAGTACTTTTAAAAAGTAATATCGGTATATAGAGTGGCAATAATCTGTGTACGTTTATGATCCATATAGCTGAGGATCGGGCTTTGTTTTGAGTTCCCGTTGCCTCTTTTTGTCACGGGGGGAAGGACCATCAAAATGTCCCGTTAATAGATTTGTGAGTTGTAGTGTGACGTATAGGAAATCATGAAAGCGTCGACGTCGTCTATGTGTTGAGTATGAGAGACATGTTCCCATGATGCAGGACGGCTGTGTAGCCTGGGGTAGTACAGGGCAGACACATGGTGGGCAGACACACACACACACACACACACACACGCACACGCACACGCACGCACACGCGCACGCACAGAGAGAGAGGGCAGTCATTTTTCACCCAGCCCTACAGGCCCTCTGACAGGTCTGGGAGGAGGGTCTGCCTGGCTCTATGGACGGAAGACTGGCAGCACTGACACCTCCGTATAATAACATTAATTATGGGCATCTGCTCGGACGCCCCAGTCTGGGGGCCTACTACGACGACGACGAGGGTCCATGCATGGCTGTTGCCATGGGGACGTTGGAGAGCCGTTGGTGGTTTTGTGGGGGGCAGACAGAGACCCCGCTATATTCTCCTGAGGGGTGGCCAGACATGACCTCCTGTGACCCCCCCCCCCCCCCCCCCCCCCTTTTGATTTGGGTGGGAAAGGGTGAACAGCCATGGCCAAGGCGGAGAGAGAGAGAGAGAGAGAGAGAGAGAGAGAGAGAGAGAGAGAGAGAGAGAGAGAGAGAGAGAGAGAGAGGGAGAGAGAGAGAGAGAGAGAGAGAGAGAGAGAGAGAGAGGGGGGGGAGAGAGAGAGAGGGAGAGAGAGAGAGAGAGAGAGAGAGAGAGAGAGAGAGAGAGACACACACATTTATCCGGCCTTCATTTTAGGAAATATAGGCCGCAGGACATTCGAGGTGGTTAGGAACGGTATACAGGCCGCAAATATACGGTTTGGGTTCTTTGCGGCGTGGGGGTTATCATATAATGCTATATAAAAACCGTGTCGCTCGTCGTTGTGTTGTGGGCCTCTCTCGTGTGTTTTCCATGATCCCTGAGGTAAATACAGTGACATACAAGAGATATTAGGATAAACACGTCATAGCTTGGCTCCTACTGTTGTCTGGGTTCATCGTAGTCCTATCCTGTTAGACAGTGATAACAAACAAAAAAAATACAAGGCAAATTAGGGGAGAACATTTTACAGAACACACACGCACACACACACACGCACGCACGCACGCACGCACACACACACACACACACACACACACACACACACACACACACGACACAAACGCACAGACACAGCCCTTGGACTTGCTTTATTCCCACTTTGCATATATTATCCATTGACTGTGTTCTGAAATGCATTGTTGTGTTTTCCCACGCCTCTCCATTTGATGTCTCTTTTGTCGCTGTGAATAAAGGACGATTGATGAATGGGAGGTGGTGGTCTGCTCTCTGGCTGCTCTCCGTCCGAGACAGACAGGGGATTCAGTTGGTCATACTCAGCTGTGGTACAGGGAGACACCCTGTGGACAAAATGTGAACAACACCTAAAACACAAGGTAAAAAAAGAAAAAAAAATATATTAAACTCGAAAGGCAACTGAGGGTTCCCTCATTTACAGTGACGTCGAGTGTACTACACACAGAGTTAAGCAAAAAAAAAAAGGCATATGAAATCACACAGCATATAAAATCACAACAATGAGACAAGTAAGGATAACAATCAATTAAAACACGTACAACTTGATTGACAAAGGTTGGAGATCAAGGTTTTAAACTCTGCAACAGAGTTTAGTACAGTACAATTTAGTGCTGTCTTTTTATTTTTATAACTTTTTATCATGTACATTTTTTTTTATTTATTGTTTGTTCTTTTGCACAATCCAGGCGGGCATGGCCACCTACATTTCACTCAGGGGCGGAGCTAGGGGGTGGCTACCTGGGCTCAAGCCCCGGATGTATTCTGAAAAGCCCTGAATCTATTTAATTTTTTTTTTTTTTTTTTTTTTTTTTTTTTTTACAATTCATCATTGTTACATGAAAATATGTTTGCACCAGATTTAGCAGAAGCTAATTTCCATCTGTGGTCTATCCAGCTGCTAACTGTATTTGAGTGAGTTAAGTCTTGGTGTTATGGTAGACTCAGACCTAAGCTTTAAATCACAATCAACAAGTTGACAAAAACTTAATTCTTCCACCTTAGAAACATAGCTAAAGTACGGCCATTTATAAATCAAAAGGACGCTGAAAACCAGATCCATGCCTTTATCTCAAGCCAACTACTGTAATGCACTCCTTACCGGCCTCCCGAAAAAATACGATGATAACTATTTTATTGCAATGCACTATTGCATTATTTTATTCTATTTTACTAACTATTTTATTGCACTGCACTATTTTACTTTGTATCAGTGAATCATAGACGCCTGGCCATAAGAGCATTCGGAGCATCTCTGCTCTCCCACTATTGAACTTGGGGGAGCAAAGGTATGATCTTGCTCCACCACTTTTTGATTATATGAAAAATATGATATATCCCCCCCAATATATAAATCTAACCATAACTACGTTATGGTGAACTGAGTTTTATAGTGAAAAGAGCAGCTTTATTGGTCAAGATTGAAGGCTCTATATTGCAGGAAATTGCACGTACAGGTTCATTAAATTCAAAAAAAATCTGTCATGGAGGGGGTCGTGCCTGACCCCCTCCAAACCACTCCTTGCCTGCCAAAAAAAATAAAAATAAAAATAATAATAAAAAAAAAAAAAATTAAAAGAAAATTATTAAAAAAAGGGGGGCCCATCTGGGCTAAGCCCCGGATCTCCTACAATCCTAAATCCGCCCCTGATTTCACTGCATGTCTTGTATATATGTGACAAATAAAACTCTTGAATCTTGAATCTGGCGAGTGTTTATAATTTTAGAGGGACATTAGCTTTAAAACAACCTACGGTACGTACAACTCTTAAAAGTATGTGCATTGCAGTTTGTGGGGTATCACTCTGGAATGGTCTGGCAGTGAGTAGTCAAGTCAAGTCAAGAGTTTTATTTGTCACGGCATACAAGCATACAGTAAAATGCGGGTGGTCATGCCCGCAGCGATTGTACAATAATAGTTGTAATAAGTAATAGCGGGGCGGCTGAGTGGCGCAGTGGGCAAGGCGCTCGCCACTAACGCAGGAGACGCTGGTATCGAGCCCAGCTCTCGGCGTTGCTACCGGCTTGGCCGGATTGGACGTTGTGGACAGCGACTCCTACAGGTCGGTTGGGTGACGCCGGTGCGGCGGAAACAGGAAGTATCGGGGGCAGCGTGAGCCTCCCACGCGTTACTCCTCGCCACTGAGAGTTCGAGCTGCTGCGGTGAAAAGATGCGACAGGCTGCCTCCTCATGTACCGGAGGGGACACGTGATGCAAGGCTTCTATCCTCACTACAGCCGACCAGTGGGAGGCATAGTCTAGCAACGTTCAAGACAGGGGAGGGAAGAATTGGATAATACGAAATTGGGATAAAAAAAAAAAAAAAATTAAAAATAAAGTAATAAGAATAAGACATAACAGGTATAATGTACATAAAGTTTACAAAGAGTATGGTAAAAGGCATGCTAAGGTCCTGCGATAGTGCAATACAATGTTAGCTACGGATGAGGCACTGGGTCTTATGTACACTACTATACAATACTATACTATACAATCTACAGTTATACTATATATCCTTATGCTATCTTGCTATATCCATCTATATACTATACAAGAACCACTCCTGTTTTTTTTGTTTAAAGTGACCTTTTCATTGTGTGACCGTTGAGTGTGAGCGTGTGCAGCATGTGTGTGTGTTCGTGCTAAAGTGACTGTTAGTGTGTGAGCATATACAGTATGTGTGTTGTGTGTGTGCTCATGTGTGCTTGTGTGTGGAGAGTTCAGTGTTCAAGACTCTGATGGCCTGGGGGAAGAAGCTGAGCCGAAGTCTCTCTGTCCAAGTTGCTGGTGTGCGCAGGCGTTTGCCTGACCGCAGCAGCTTGAACAGGCTGTTGTTGGGGTGGTGAGGGTCTTTCATTATTCTGCAGGCTCTGGATTTGCACCTCTTGTTATATAAGACTTGCAGGGGTGGTAGTGCAATACCCGTAGTTTGCTCAGCTGAGTGCACGACTCTCTGTAGGGCCTTCTTGTCCTGTGCCTTGCTGTTTCCATACCAGGCAGTGATGTTTCCAGTCAAGATGCTCGCTACAGCTCCCGAGTAGAAGGACTGAAGTATCTTTCCCGATATCCTGAACTTCCTTAACTGTCTCAGATGGTAGAGGCGCTGCTTCGCCTTCATTATGACTGAGTCTATGTGTGTTGTCCATGTCAGGTCCTCTGAGATGTGGACCCCCAGGTACTTGAAGCTGCTCACCCTGTCCACGGTAGCCCCGTTTATCCACAGTGGTGTGTGTGTCTCCTGCTGTCCTCTCCTATAATCCACGATCAGTTCCTTGGTTTTACCAATGTTCAGGAGCAGGCCGTTGTCCTGGCACCAGCGTTCCAGTACCTCAACCTCCTCCCGGTAGGCCTTCTCGTCGTTGTCCGAGATCAGCCCCACCACCACTGTGTCTTCCGCAAACTTCACTATGGAGTTGGAGCTGAACTTGGCCACACAGTCATGTGTGTAGAGTGAATACAGCAGGGGGCTCAGAACACAGCCCTGGGGGGACCCGATACTCAGGGTGATGGTGTTGGAGGTCTGACCCCCCACCCTGACCGCCTGAGGCCTTTCACTCAGAAAGACCAGTATCCAGGCGCTCATGGCAGAGCTCAGACCCAGCTCAATCAGCTTGTCCACCAGTCTGGTGGGGACTATGGTGTTGAACTCTGAGCTATAGTCAATGAACAGTCTCACATAGCCCTTCTGGCTGAGTATAAAATTAAGCAATAATATCAATACATTTAAAGGTAGCTATAAACAAGCACTTATGGACACATATAAGAGGAGAGGAGCTTGAGCAGTAATGTGACTGCCTAATACATATTTTTCTCATTTGGATATTTGGATATATAAAAAACTGTACTTTTATTTTATTTTTCATTATTTGTTATATTATTTCTATTTGTATTAAATTATAATGTAAAATATTGTAAGGAAGGGGCAGGGCTTGATACGTTTTTTTCTTTTAACTTTCCTCTGTTCCTCCTTGAACACTTATTGTATGGAAATAGTCTTTGACTATTTACCTTTTTGTTTTTTAAACTTGTTTTATGTTTCTATGTTCGAGACAAATAAAAATCAAATCAAATCAAAATCTTGAATCTTGAGAATCCCGACCTTTATGGACTGTTGGAGTTCATTCCATGAGCTAGGGGGCATCATAGCTAAATGCAGATTTATCCTGTTCCGAGCAAACTAGAGGGACCTAAGGACCAGCCAGTCGGGTTCCATAGGTACTAAAATTCCATTCCAATAATGAAGTAGTATAAGGAGGTAGCTTACCAATAAGGGCCTTAAAAATGCACAAAAACCAGTGTTTGTTGCGCCTCTCCATCAGCGAGGACCAACCAACCTTCTCATAAGGGACACAGTGATGAGTGTCATATCTATCATTAGTCATGAATCTGAGGGCAGAGTGATGTACAGAGTCCAAGGATTTAAGGGTTGAGGCCGCAGCATGCCTATAAATTACATCACCATAGTCCAGTTAGTGTGAGTCACATTTACACTGTTAGGTTCTGTTAAAAAAAAATTGGTGGCTCAAGGATCAATAGTATTGGTAATTGGTACCAGTACTTTTGTTGTGGCAACTGCAGTGGACCAAAACATGTCAGAAAATTATAGACAAAATGGTTGCTGTCTAGGTGCTGAAGTTAATTATCAACACTGCTATCCATGGTTCTGAAATTAGTCCAACTTGTTGTGATCAATGGTGACCCATATATGGTTTGATTTATTGAACCTCCCAGTTTACTGTTCTCGATGGACTTAAATATGGATGCATCCATTTAATCTTCTACCCCACAATGCAAAGTGTCCAGCATGTTTGGCTGTTAACAAGCATTAGCACTAACATTTGCTGCAGAGCCTTAGGGCTGCTATGTCAGCTACCAAATGTTAGATGCAAGATTCAAGATTCAAGAGTTTTATTTGTCACATACAAGACATGAGTAGTGAAATGAAGGTGGCCATGCCCGCCTTGATTGTGCAAAAATACAAATAATAAAATAGCATAGATAATAAAATGAAATAGACATGATAAAAGTAATAAGACAAGAATACAATGCTAAGCTTAAGAAATAAAGGTAACTAGACAATTCCGCGGGGGAAATTGTGAAAGTGTGGGTGATGCCTGTGCCAACGGGAGAGGATCTGTATTGTCTCTATGACAAACGGTTCAAAAGATACAAAAGAGGTGGTTGCTAGGGTGTTATAGCTGGTTGCTAGGGTGTTTCTTGGTGGTTGCTAGGGTGTTATAGCTGGTTGCTAGGGTGTTTCTAGATGGTTGCTAGGGTGTTATATCTGGTTGCTAGGGTGTTTCTAGGTGGTTGCTAGGGTGTTATAGGTGGTTGCTAGGGTGTTGTCGCTGGTTGCTAGGGTGTTTCTAGGTGGTTGCTAGGGTGTTATAGCTGGTTGCTAGGGTGTTTCTAGGTGGTTGGTAGGGTGTTATAGCTGGTTGCTAGGGTGTTTCTAGCTGGTTGCTAGGGTGTTTCTAGGTGGTTGCTAGGGTGTTATAGGTGGTTGCTAGGTTGTTATAGGTTGTTGCTAGGGTGTTTCTAGGTGGTTGCTAGGGTGTTACTAGGTGGTTTCTAGGGTGTTATAGGTGGTTGCTAGGGTGTTATAGGTGGTTGCTAGGGTGTTTCTAGGTGGTTGCTAGGGTGTTATAGCTGGTTGCTAGGGTGTTTCTAGGTGGTTGCTAGGGTGTTATAGGTGGTTGCTAGGGTGTTATAGGTGGTTGCTAGGGTGTTTCTAGGGTGTTTCTAGGTGGTTGCTAGGGTATTTCTAGGTGGTTGCTAGGGTGTTATAGGTGGTTGCTAGGGTGTTTCTAGGTGGTTGCTAGGGTGTTTCTAGGTGGTTGCTAGGGTGTTATAGGTGGTTGCTAGGGTGTTTCTAGGCGGTTGCCAGGGTGTTATAGCTGGTTGCTAGGGTGTTATAGGTGGTTGCCAGGGTGTTATAGCTGGTTGCTAGGGTGTTTCTAGGTGGTTGCTAGGGTGTTATAGGTGGTTGCTAGGGTGTCTAATGTAAGTGGTATAGTTAAAGGGTTAACCCATTGTATAGAGGTCATGGCTAACATCCACCAATGAATGTAGAAGTCAGTACTGAGTTGATTGACACCTCCCTTAAGTGTCATGCACATGCACATGCAGGTGTCAATCAACTCAGTACACCTGCAAGCCTTAATTGATTCAAATCCTGTGGTCAACATAGACCAATGAAAGAGGATATCCCTACTGAGTACAATGGCACAACCTGCAAGTCTCTACGACAAACGGTTCAAAAGATACAAAAAGGGGGCGCGGCCTAAGGATCAAGGGTTAATCCCCTGAAGGGGGAGCAGCCGAACCATGGGGGCGTGGTCAACATAGAGTGTGGTGTTTGTGTATGCTTGTGTGTTAGCCTTGAAGGTTATTACCGGTTTATCACCACTGTAAGGTTGGTTGGTCTTCTCTGACTGAGAGACACAATAATCACTGGTATCTGTATATCTATGAAGCCCTGGTCAGAAAATTACCATCATAATTACTTCTATGTTAACACTGGCAACCTGGTCCACTTTTAACTCACTCCAGTGACTGGCTGGTTCTTCAAGTACCTCATGCCAGGACTGATCTAGGAAAGACCTTGTTTTTAGTTTTATTGCAGCAGACTCCTGGGCCCTCATTCATCAACGTGACGTAGAAAATGTTCTATTTCCATACTTAAGCACAGAATTTAGAATCTGTGCACGCACAAAAAAAAGGGATTTATAACACGTGCGTACACAGGTTCTACGCACACCTGTCTTGATAAATATGACTTTGATCCTACGTTTGAGCTTGTGCACTGTTTTAAGTATTTGCATACCAGAACCGCCCCGATTAACCATATACGGTAATGGAATACCCCCATGAAATGTGGAAAAATGGACTAAGCCGAGGGAAGCGTGTTATGTGACAGGCTGACAGACGTGTACACGTACGGTGATGTCGGATATGATATCTATTAACCATTGCTGCCTGGGCAGCGCAAACACTAATAAAGACTGTGCTGGAATATGACTGCCTTTTCCCGTTTTGTTTGATTAATACCCAGGGATTAAAGTTCTCCTCAATTTCATTCCAAATCGCGACGGATTTTCCGTCAATTTTCTACCTGCTGCATATGATTTCTAGAGGCATACAATCTATTTTGATGTCAGTATTGGGTAGCCTATATAAACAATAATACGAGAGCATATACAAGAACAATGAATCTCACTGCCATGTATGATGTAGCCTGCCTTTCAGTACATGAACTTAAATTCCATCATGTTTGTGTGCGGGACTCACAAGGCTGTTGTCACAATGGGTGGTACCGGTACAGTAATAACAGTCTACACAATATCACGATGGACCATGCCATGTAGCCTATGTTCTATTATGACATGATCTGTGACGACAAATGTTCTAGAATGTTTGATTAAGATATCATACTCTGACAGCATGCCTATGATCAACAAAAACGCAAACTTGAATCCCATCATCATATTTACATAGTCTGTCCACTATCTGGTGTCATTGCAATGCGTTTTTTATTCTTTCTTATACAGTAAAAAGGGGGAAGAACACTATATCGTGGGTGTTCATATGACTTGTATTCTGCTTACAGCTTCGAAATTCCACTTGTTTCCTTTAACGTAAAGCCTTTTAAATATAATCAAAACGTTCCCGTGTTTCTGCGGTCTGTGCGCAAAATAATAACGAGTTGAGCTACGCGGAGCACAGTCAGTCAGTACACCCTGTATATTCCGATAACGCTATATACACCATGCTGCATTCATTCTGAGAGAAATATCTATTATTACAAATGCTATTTATAGGGTTTTGACCATAATTACACTACTGTTGCTATTTTACAATGAACTATAATGAATTACGGTTCATACAGAACATGCCAGTGTTGAAACTAATGCACAGAAGCTCATTTCCTTGTTGTAATAATATATTCTACCAACGGGCGCCAGGTACGCATGGTCCGAGCTGTGCGTAAATATAAGCACGAAGTCAAGTTCAAGTTGAAATTGATGAATCCCACACTCTGCTTAGAAATGGTCATACGCACAGCTTAAGCACATATCTGTGCGTAAATCACGTTGATGAATGAGGGCCCTGGAATCTCTTGCAAAGCAGGCGCCCCCAAAAGTGGCCATATTTAAACTTGAACTTGAGGACTGCATACTTTTTTTTCAAACCAAAATCTTATATTTTATACTTATAGCATGCATGAGCCTGGTCTCTTTTGAAAGATAACATTCTGAAGTTTCCGATACCATAAAGTAAATCCACTTTTAATGCTAATGAAATAGAGCAACGGTCTGAACTTGAGTTGAACTTGAACTGGTGTACTCACGTTTTTCTCTAGTAGTTGCAATATCCAAAAGTATATTTCCAAATAAATGGGTATGGCTGAAGTCTTGTGTAGTAGATGTCCAAATTTCATAAATATCCATTCAGAAATTAGTGATTAGGAGCGATTTTGGTAAAATGTGAGAAAAGAAAATGCTCTGCATTTTGGTTGTTTCCATGAGGTATGAGGTTTCCATTTTCTCATAGACTCCAATGCATTCGACGCATTTTTTACTTCCTGTTTTCGCTCGTGACCTTTCACCTAGGACCTCACTCATCGTACAGACCTGTAAGGCTCGGGAACCGTGTGTGTCAATTTGCAAGAGTTGAACACGACTTTTCGCAGGAAAGGAACTGTGCCGTTGGGCTTGGGGACTGTCTTTCAGTGCATGGCCAGGTAACTTACTCATACAGTCAGTCATGCTCATCCCTCAAATGTATATACTCTCTTTTTAGACTCTTTTTGTACACATAAACAGTACTGTATATTTGTAGATCTGGTATGTCATAAATGTCTAGATGCAACAGTACTGTCTACCGGTATGTCATGTATGTAATTTATGTTATGATGAATTGAAAATGAGGGACCCTGATGTAAACAAGATGAAAGTCTTTCTCTGGTCTGCATCCTCTTAACAATTGTGTGTATTGAGCCGTACTGTATTGTACCCATTCTGCAATCTGTTAATAACATTTTCAATCAATCAATCAATCAATCAAAGATCCCTGATTTGCTCATCCCCACGTGGGGTATCATTGGAAAGCCACACTCATTGGTTACAACCCTGTCTAATAATCTCCGAGATCGCCAAATGATTGACGGAGTTAGAGCCTCGGGAGTCGGGAGTGGTATTAGAAAAAAATTTATGTCTGCTAAAGACTTTGGCGCACACCTCACATATCGGCATGTAACTCGAGAACCCCTGAACGGATTTTGTATAATTCGATATATATTGTATTAAAAATATGCACACCCGAGCCGCTAGAAGTCGCCAAAAGTGGCCGTTGCACGTTAAGAGGTTAAAAACACAATACTTTTATGCCTTTTGGACACTTTAGGCTTGCACTTAATAACCATCCATTACCTGCCTGTAAATGTTCTATTATAACTGATTGTTTACTGATCTTGTAGGGTTTGTATTTTTTCTCTGTGTAATCTCAACATCATTGTAAATGAGGGCCATCCTCAACTGATTGTCTGATCATTTTAAATAAAGGTAGATGATTATGATGATTTAATAATGCCATGAGAATCTGTGTTGGTTTGGTGCATGAGAAGTTGATGTTGATGTAGCCAAAGCATCATTTGGATTGGCTGGTTCCCAACTGTATATGTACCGTTACGCTTTGCTAGCTTCATATCACAGCTTCATATCTGGGTGCAGCCATGTTGAATCGAATGCGCCGTGGAGTGAAAAGGACAAATCATACATTCTAATCGAGCTCTAATCGGGGTATATGTTCAACAAATAAACTGCACATATTTAATGTTTCGGTACTGGTAATATAAAATGCTTCCGAGTAAGTACATTAAAATGTAATTATTACATGACATGCCCGGGAGATCTAAAGTTAATTTCAGTCTATATTAATTTGCATGGCTGTGACATATGAAGCTAGCAAAGCATAGCGGTGCATATACAGCCGGGAACCAGCGACAGTGACGCGCCGGCTTGAAGTCTGGAGTGGGAACACTGGCAACCTCCCGTAGAGAATTAGAGAGCGAAGGCGGTGTCCCACTCCAGGCACGGAGATCCTCTTCCTCCTCCTCGGGTGCTGCAGACGGGCAGCGCAGAACAAAGGGGTCCCAGGGGACCGGGGCGAAGAGACGCCATCCTCCCGTGGAAATAGGGAGCGATGCGCGCCGTCTTGACGTCTGGAGTGGGAACACCACTCCAGGCTTGGCACGGAGATCCTCCTCGGATGCTGCAGACGGGCAGCGCAGAACACAGGGGTCCCAGGGGACCGGGGTGAAGAGATGCCATCCTCCCGTGGAAAATAGGGAGCGATGACGCGCCGGCTTGACGTCTGGAGTGGGAACACTGGAAAACCTCCCGTAGAGAATTAGAGAGCGAAGACGGTGTCCCACTCCAGGCAAACGGCGACAGGTGGTGATGGCTGGCACGTCGTCTCACGCCGGAGACGCGGCAGGTGATGGTAACGTACAGGATGGTAACGTACAGAACTCCATGAACACAGAGTGAACACAGATACAGAACGACCCGACCAGGACTGGAAGGGAGGTCCAGGTATATAAAGCCCTCTGGGGCGCTAATCATAAACTATGACAGCTGCGTGAAGGTAGTCCAAGGGTGGGGGCTGGTGAAGAGTAGAGGAGAGTAAATCATCGCAAGGGTGGGGGCTGGTGAGGGAGAGTAGACAGGGAAAAGTTCAGGGAACAGGCGAATCCTCACACACTTCCAGCCCAGTGATTCTGTAGCTGGTGACAGGCTTTTCCTGTCCCAAGGTTTTGAGTAGTATCTCCATCTTCTTTCATTTTGCATTTAACTGTGTCATCAATTCTTCAGTGCAGAATGTAGCAGAGCTGCCTGGATCTAAAAAAGCATAGGTCTGCACAATCTGGCTTCCTCTAGAAAGCTTCACCTGAACAGGAACGACAGCAAGCGTGCACTCTTTGCTACCGGCCCCAATAGGTTGACGTGGTTCTAGAGAAACCAAAGCACTGCTCACAGATGACTCTGTATATGTTCCATTGGGAGACCCCTCTGTTTGAGCACTCTTCTTATTTTCAATTTCAAAGTGCAAAATGCCTGGATGCCTTTGTTGACACACTGGACAGGTCATACGCTTGCGGCAGTCCTTACTCATGTGTCCTTTTGACAAACATCCAAAGCACAAACGTCCAACTTGGAGAAATTCAATTTTGTCCTTGTTAGGTATGAGTTTCATCTTGTTGCATGTCTCCATGGTATGATCTCCTTTGCAATACATACAAGGCTTTTGAAAAGCAGTTGATGTGCTTGAGTCCTGTCTTTGAAAAGCAGTTGATGTGCTTGAGTCCTGTCTTTGAAAATCTTTAGGCATGGAAGTTACTGTGGTGGCGAAACTGCTCCCTCTGCTGGTCGAATTGGGCCTTTGTTTTGTGTCTGCAGGCTTTGTTCTGGAGCCACCTCTGCTGTTTGTGGTTAAGTCAATGATGTCACCAAAGATGGGTTCCAATGCAATCCTAGCCAGCTTCTCCACAAACTCCACCAAGTTTTTAAACTTCACTCTTTGTTTTTGCCTTTCCTGATGGAGCTTGAATGGCAATTTAGAGACAATTATTCTGAGGTTGGATGCATTAACCACCAGTCAAGATTATCTGCCTCTTGTTCATCATGAGACAAAAGTAATGATTGCACATACACTTGTAACTCCATAAATTGTTCCAGCAGGGTGTTAAATGTCTTCAAATCCTGCTCGACATTTTCTTTATTTTCTTTAGTACAGACATGATCCATTAATGATTTAATTTCGTTACTCTTTCTCGTTAGGGCACATAATTTGCCACGGCGAGGGCCGACCAGCCTGAAAATCTCTCTTTCAGCTGCATATTGTTCATCCTGTGCGTATTCATCCTCAGTCCTGTATACTCGCACCCTCTGGCTTCTGCTTCTCAGACATGTTTCACACTGTTAGCGATTCATTCACACAATGTTGGAGTGTTTACTCACGTCTGGCAGCAAACAATTAATTCAGTTGAGTCGTATCAAATTCAGATGTTGTTTAATTGCGATCCCATCGATTCTCCAAACATAGGATGCACAACTCCAAAACAAAAGCGAATGAACATAATACTACAAACCAAACTGCGAATATTAACGTGCTTGTGGTGTGTGATGTGTGTGTGTGTGGTGTGGTGCTTTGGTTAAGGGCAAAACGGATAGGATTAAGCCAAGGTGATTGTTAGAGTGGCAGTTCAACATTTGGGCATGGAGGGTCTGACATGGCAGGAAGTGGTTAGGGAATTAGAGAAGGGGATTGTGAGTATCCAAGAAGTCCAGAGTCAGCTTGTAGGAGGCAAGGAGTGTCTCACAGAGGGGGGCTCAGTCAGGGAGGAGCAGCAGTAGCTGCACTTCAGGGTGGGAAAGGGGGGGGGAATGGACACTGTAGGGCAGGGCTATTCAACTAAATTGTTCAGGGGGCCACATTGTCAGAAACCCAAGGGGCCAGGGGCCTGCCTGCCACGGCGCCTCCCCGTGCTATGAATATATGTACACTTGACACAACACGCAACCACATTTTCACAACTTTTATTTAACTACATTGCAAAAGTAGTATACTTTTCAAAAAAAGTGCTTCATTTATGTGCCACATCTGCAACATCTCCTGCAGAAAGTGCTTCATTTATGACTGTGCAACAACTGCAACATCTCCTCTTCAACATTTCAATATTAAAATAAAATAAAAAACAAACAAGTGCATGATGTGCATCTGAACATTCTAACATCAACACTTGAACAAAAAAACACATTTATAGTGCAGCTGAGCTTATGAAAAAGTGCTTCATGTCTGTGCAACAACAGCAAATCACAGCATCTTATTAGCACTTATTGTCCACTCTTAACTCTCAAACATCAGGGGGGTGGGGGGCAGACAGGCCTAGCCTACATACACACATCTAATGAGAGCGATTGCACTTCTTTGACTGGGCAATGGCAGAGAAAGAGGGTTCATAGGAAGTGAGGGCTACCCGCAAACAGTGATGCAAATGCTCATTTGTCAAGGAGGCACGTTGCTTGTTTTAATGGCATTCATGTGAGAGAAACTGGATTCACAGGTGTATGTTGAGCCAAACATTGTTAGCACAGATATTGCCAGCGTTTTTATTTTGGGGAATGTCTTGACATGAATACACTTATCCAAAATGTTGTGGTGGATTCATTCTCAAGTGCCTGCTTCAGAGCAGATGATGCTTGCATGTCAATTATTTCAAGTTGCAGGAGACCTTCATCAATGTGAAGTGATGCAAGGAACTCTTGTCCTTTTGTGGAAATAGCAGCTACATTGGCAAATGGGTTGCTCACAAAATGCATCAATTCTCTGGACATGTCAAATTCATCAAATCGACTTGCAAAGTTTTCCCTCAATTTATCAATGAAATCTATCATTAATTGAGTGACTTTTGGCTCAATTGTGCGTGTTAACGTTGACATGGGAAAAAAAGTAAATTATTATTTTTTTATTATTTTTTATTATCATGTAATCTTTGGCGGGCCGGTCAGAATCGGCCCGCGGGCCGCCAGTTGAATAGCCCTGCTGTAGGGGATAAGGGATTCCAGAAGATGGCGGTAAAGAAGAAGAAGAGAACTTGCAATCATACTACTAGCGTAGTATAAGAAATGAGGAGGGCAGTAATACTGCCGGAAATTCTAAAGAAGAAGAAAGAACAAGAAGATCTCAGATCTCAGAAGACAAGTGAAGATCTCACTTGTTGTTTCCGGCTACTTGTCTGTAAGCTTGAATATATTCTGTAGATACAATTTAAAAATCCCCACATGGAAAAGGAAACAATGTCCTGTAAAATCCTTAATGAGCTGCGTCTGGAGGGAAGGTTCTGTGATGTGGTTATTAAAGTCAACAGCACTGAGGCCCTGTCCACACGAGCGTTTGGATTTAATATGACCGAAGTTTGAAAAAATAAAACTCCGTCCACACGGTGAACACAGGTGGACAACCGTGTATAACTGCGTACTCACGGCAGAGCTGGGATCCCAGCAACCGATACATTTAGTACAATGTAATACAATGCCAAAGCAGTAGGCGCCGATGTTGTTCAGACATGAAGGCCATTTCAACCAATCAGAAAAGGCTGTACGCTCACTAAACTTCCTGTTGGGTCGCGATCTGCCATTAATTAACTGAAGAAGAAGAAGTAAACTTCCTGTTTAGAAGCACAGCTGGACTGGATCATTTTGCCAACGGAACATATTATTTTCAGCAAAGAAAGAAACTGCAATAAACAAACGGATACATTCACTGTGTTCTGCCTCTCATTTTGTTGATGAAACAAAACCATCAGCAACACAATTTACCACCAAGAGCGGATAGTTTAGTCTCACAAAAGACCGCCGGTGTTGTTAGCTACATGCTAATGTGAATGGCTATATCCATGTATAGTATATAGCTTAAATGCTAACGTATTGTGGTAACGTTACCGATATGAAATGGATGTAAACGTTATTTAACACATTGCAGAATGGGTACAATACAATACGGCTCAATACAAACAATTGTTAAGGGGATGCAGTCTGGACTGGGTTCCTTATAACAATAACTTGACAACATATGAGTTTAGTTTAGCTGCAGCTACATGTTTACTCTCAGCGTCAGGTCAGGAATGCGACAAGACATCAGTCGATCGCAACACTCTTCAACACAGACGATACGTTTCGAACAAAAGTTTGTTACAATCATTTTCATATAACGCTACTTGGGACTGCTGTAAACACTGGTGTAGTTGGCTCTGCTATAATCTCTCTACCCCGCGGTCTGCCGTGAACATGGGGAATAATTGCGACAGCTCTGCTGTAAACACTGGGAATAACCTCGGTTGCTATGCCCACACGCAACTGCAAAACCGCACAACTCCACCCTGGCCACCGGTTTCAAAGACCGCGGTTGCAGTGTAGCAAATCCCCGGTTGTGTGTGGCCGAACAGTGCAACTGCGCACATACAATCACGGTTACATTAAAACCAGCGTTCGTGTGGACGGGGCCTGAGTTTAACGCCCACAAGAACATCCTGTGTTGCTGCAGCACCTATTTCAGGTAAGTTTAGCTTGGTTCATGTTAGCTTGGTTAGTAAAAGGATACTATACTGTACTTCTACTGTAATGATATAAAAAAAAAATAATAATAATTTAATAAAAACGTTAAAAAAAATGTCATGTACTTTTTTTTACAATGGAATGCTTTAAAAAAAATTCAATTTTTTAATTTTGGCCAATCAAAGTCGACTATACAGATCCTTAGTTTTTATCTTTAATCTTTAATAAATATATATATATATTTTTTGTAATCTTTCTTTATTACAGGAAAATAATTATTTGAACATTTCAGTTGTAACCATTGTACATTTTCCATATTTTTTTTCCCTTCCTATTTTCTTATCCTTTCCCTCCCTCCTCCCCTCCCTCATACCCACCCCATCCCACCCCCGGAGGTTGACATCAAACACATCTGCAGTACGCACAAATAATTAGAGAAAAAGAAAAAAAGAAAAAAAATCTTTAACACAGATGTGGCTGTAGAAAAAAAATCAACAATAATATCATTTCACACTTTTTCCCCAACCCTAATTGTGGCGGCACGGTGGTGTAGTGGTTAACACTGTCGCCTCACAGCAAGAAGGTCCAGGGTTCGATTCCCGCTTGGGGACCAGGTTTCCATGATGCCAGGTACCCAGGTGGGTGATCTCCCAGGCCTTTCTGTGTGGAGTTTGCATGTTCTCCCCGTGCTCTCAAGGGTTTCCCCCCCGATAAGATAAACCCAATGGAAAAACATGCACAACAACAGATTGCTAACGCTGTGGCGTCCTTGACGAAGACGGACAGGAGCACTTGGATTGGTCCCCTGGCGCGGCTCACGTTGACGCCTGTCTGCTCCCGGCTGCCCATGGAGGGAAGGACAACGGGATGGGTTAATCGCAGAGACAAATCGCATCGGCGATCCTAAAGAGACAATGCATGCGTGTGTGTTGCGGTGTGTGTGCTAAACTAACCGCTGTGTGTACCACTAAAACATTGAGTGTCGTTGCATGCCGAATAAAGACCTCTGCAACAGGTCCTGCATTATTATTATTATTATTATTATTATTATTATTATTATTATTATTATTATTATTATTATTATTATTATTATTATTATTATTATTATTATTATTATTATTATTATTATTATTATTATTATTATTATTATTATTATTATTATTATATTATTATAATTATAATGTCATGCTAATTCTTGAATAGTTCGATCTTCTGCAGTTATGTCCCCTGTTCCTCCCTCCCTCCCCCAATTACCCACCCACCCTCCCCGGGATCTCATTCACACCCATACATACCAGGCCAGGGAGGGGGGGGGGGGCGACAGTAAACAATAGGAATAAAATAATAATGAAAGATATGAAAATGTAGTTAGAGGTGTAAAGCTCTATTCTTTCTCAGTCTCTTCATTGATAGTCAGGGTATCGATGTGTTGCAGAAATGGTTGCCAGGTCGCATGGAATGTTTCAAGGGAGCCCTTTAGGGAGAATCTGATTCGTTCAAGCCTAATGCAATGTAGTATCTCATGTATCCATCTGTTGTGAGTGGGTGGGGAAGGGTTTATCCATTTAAAGAGAATGAGTCTCCTAGCGAGGAGGGTAGTGAATGCCACAACTCGTTTTGCAGCCCTAGATGTGATTGTAGGGGTATTTGGAATTCCGAAAAGGGCAGTGAGTGGATCTGGGTCTAACGTCACACCCAGGACCTTACTCAGTGTATCAAATATTGCAGTCCAAAACTCTGTGAGTTTAGGGCACGTCCAAAACATGTGCATATAATCGGCTGAAGATTGTTTACATCTATTGCATGCATCCGTTCTATCCGGGTATATCTTTGCTAACCTCACATTGGTGTAATGAACCCTGTGCAGGATCCTACACTGCAGCAAGCTGTGTCTTGCACATATAGAGGAGGTGTGTACAAGGTCTAATATATGATCCCATTGACCATTGTTCATCTGTGATGGTAATTCCCAGGTCTTCGTCCCATTTGGCTTTTAGGGAGTCTAAGCAAGTTAGATCTATCCAAAATATTTGATCATATATAATTGAGACGAGCCCTTTTCGCCCAGTGCTGAGCGATAGGAGGGGGTCAATCCTCGAGTCTGAAGGACGGCCAGGGAATTGTGGGAATTGGTTCTGAACAAAATGCCTGATCTGAAAGAAGCGGAAAAGGTGGGAGTTTGGAAGACCACATTTTTTTTGATAATTCTGCAAATGAGGAGAACACACCTCCGGAGTAGAGGTCATTAATAGTTAGCAATCCTTTGTTTGCCCAGATTCTGAATACAGGATCGGAGCAGGATGGTAGGAATAGGTGATTGCGAGAGATTGGAGCTAGCCCCGACGGAGTGTGTAGGCCAAATTGTTTCCTAAACTGATTCCAGATTTTCAAAGTATTAGTTACGATTTGGTTCTGAGCCACTTGTTTAATAGGGATTGAAATGGGCAGTTGGGATGTTGCCACAGACCAGAGTGAGTATTTTGAAGAGGAGATTTCCATCTGAGCCCATTGGGGCCGTTCTTCTTCCTCCCTTTTGGTCCTCCAGTAAAGGAGTTTGTTTATATTACATGCCCAGTAGTAATAGCGAAGATTAGGCAAAGCCAAACCCCCTTCTGATTTGGGAAGTTGCATGACTATCCTCTTAATACATGCTCTTTTGTTACCCCACAGGAATGAACTTATAAGTTGGTCAATCGAGGAGAAAAAAGCTTTATTAATGAATATTGGTATATGCTGAAAAAGCATGTAAAAATCGGGGTAAGACCACCATTTTTATCAGGTTAACTCTTCCCAAAAGTGAGAGGGGGAGAGAGGACCACCTAGTCAGATCCAACTTAAAGCGATCCAGTAGAGGACGGAAATTTTTTGCGAAGAGCTCCGTAGGTGATTTGGCCATGAAAATCCCTAGATATGTGAATCCTTCCATGGCCCTTTTAAAGGGGAAAAGCGATTGAGAAAGCCGTTCCGCAGATGCATTAACAGGTAAATATTCACTTTTATGGAGATTAAGTTTGTACCCAGAGTGCTGCCTATGCTGTTCTAGAATGTTTAGGATAACAGGGATGGACGATGACGGATTGGAGACATAGAGTAGGAGATCGTCGGCATATAATGAGAGTTTATGAACCAGACCGAACCTCTCGATTCCCTCAAATCTGTCCTCATTGCGAAGCCATATGGCTAACGGTTCTGTGGCGAGCGCGTAGAGTAAGGGAGAAAGCGGACATCCTTGACGGGGGCCACGATAAAGCGAGAACTGGCCCGACTTGATACCATTTACATTAACCGAGGCCACCGGGGACGAGTATAGAAGTTTTATCCATGAAATAAAACCCGGGCCCAGACCGAATTTCTCAAGTGTATGGAACAAGTATCTCCATTCCACTCTGTCAAACGCTTTCTCAGCATCTAGGGAGAGTACCATTTCTGGTGCGCCAGTCGTGGTTGTGAAAAGGATATTTAACAGCCTTCTGGTAATAAATAATCTTTAATAAAAACGTTTTATTCTTTTCTTTTATGTCATAACAGAATGTCATGATGTCATAACATAGACATGTCTATATTATTCAAATGGGAGCTAAATATATTATACTTTATTATTATATTACATTATATTATAATATATAACATTACATTACATTATATAATATCAACATATTATCTATATTATTAAAATGGGAGCTAAATATATTATACTTTATTATTATATTACATTATATTATAATATATAACATTACATTACATTATATCATACATATTATTTATATTATTCAAATTGAACTCAAACATGTTCCGTTGTGATGTCACCAGGCATGCAGTGGTGGTCAAACACGGTTAAACGCTGTTTAGGCTACGTCACTGAGGCAGACAAAAATGACTCGTCGCGCCGTATACCCCGGCCGCCGGCACTTATCACCTAGACTTTGCATAATAATAGGATACCGACAACCAAAATACAAGCCCTGTAGGTGGGGGGTTGCTTGATCTCTCGACTGGAAGGATGAGACAAGTTGTGCTTCAGTCTGAAGGAAACTGTCCTTCAGTAAACTAACTCTAAGTTACATTGTTCATTTAGTTTGTATTTACTTTTCTAGTTTAAGTTAATTCAATTAAAGAAATTGTAACTACAATTACATTTAAAACATTGTTATGCATAATAATCATCTGTTCTGTGCGCAACCGAGGGAACATGTATGCGCGTGCGCGCGCGTGCGCGGGACCGCGCGTGCACGTAGCGTTTGGCCTTGGCCCATATTACGACTGCACCACTGGATGTCACAGTATGATGTCACAATATGATGTCACAGTATGATGTCACAGTATAATGTTCCATTGTGATGTCACAGTATGATGTCATAATCAAACATTCTAGAACATTTGTGTAGTATTCAACAATTCTCTCAGAAGATCTCAGATCTCAGAAGACAAGTGAAGATCTCACTTGTTGTTTCCAGCTACCTTGTCTGTAAGCTTGAATATATTCTGTAGATACAATTTAAAATCCCCACATGGAAAAGGAAACAAGCACAATGTCCTGTACAATCCTTAATGAACTGCGTCTGGAGGGAAGGTTCTGTGATGTGGTTATTAAAGTCAACAGCACTGAATTTAACGCCCACAAGGCAATCCTGTGTGGCTGCAGCGCCTATTTCAGGTACGTTTAGCTTGGTTCAGGTTAGCTTGGTTCAGGTTAGCTTGGTGTCCGTCATCTAGACGCTTCAATGAATTAATTTGATTTGAATCATTTACTTTGACTGTGCTAAGACCCTATACTGTACTTCTCCTGTAGAAAGATACTAGACTGTACTTCTACTGTAAACAGATACTATACTGTACTTCTACTATGAAAATATACTATACTTCTACTGTGAAAAGACCTTATGCTTCTGTGAAAATACCCTATACTATACTTCTACTGTAAACAGATACTATACTGTATGTCTACTGTAAACAGATAATATACTTCTACTGTGCTAAGACCCTATACTTCTACAGTGAAAATATATTAGTACACAGGACAGAATGTTGCTTACTGTTTACTCATCAGATATCTCTATACTCTGCATCCCACAGAACCCTCTTCACTCACTGGAGCGACTCAGACAACCCAGTCTACAGTATCTCTGGGGTGTCCCCGGGTATGATGCAGCTCATCATAGAGTACGCCTACACACGCTTTGTGCCGGTGACAGCAGAGAACGTGGAAGAGCTTCTGGTGGCTGCAGACCAGCTTCTCGTCACTGGCATAGTACAAGCGTGCTCTGACTTCCAAGAGGGCCAGCTGTCTCTGGAAAACTGTGTCGGCATCTGGACGTTTGCGGACATCTACTGCTGCCCTGACCTGAAGCGCAAGGCCCATCTCTTCATCGTGTGCCACTTTGAGGAGATGTTGCACGTCTCACAGGAGTTTGTGGAGCTGTCCCTGCAACAACTGGTGGACATCATCGAGAGGGATGACCTGAACGCGAAGAACGAGGAGACGGTGTTCGAGGCCGTCCTCCGTTGGATCGACCACTCCCGTGAGGAGCGTAAAACACACATCCCTTTGCTGCTGCCCAAGGTAACTAATTGTATCACTGTATATCTGTATGTCATGTATGTCATACATAAAGGGACCGAAACTAGAGAGCGCCACCCGCCATTTGCGCTCAGTTTTTACGTTTGGCGCCTCCCACTGAGACGTCTGAGCGCCGTGTGGCGCTCAATCAAATAGTCATGTGAAAATCGAAAATCATGATCCAATTCTTTAGCGGAGTTCTCACTCGCTGTCTCAGCACAGACATGAAGCGCGCACCGCGCACTGCTGCTGCTGCTGCTGCTATCCCCTCCTCACCTGTTGCATGTAAACAGAGGCTATTGCCTCACCGTGACGTTAGTCTAGTCAGTGTGGGACCTTCGTGAGATAACGTTAGCTACCGTTACAAAATGACCCAGTCAACTATTCACTTAGTTTAATACATGACTTTGAGGCATTGTGTAACGTTATCCAGCCGGCTAGCTACGGATAGCTCCCGACATCAACAAATCCATCAGCAATAGTCCAGTGCATAATACCTCCGTTGGCTAGGTAACTAGTCACTACGAAATGTCGCAGTAAACTAAATAGTTCACTGAGGCGTTGTCCCAACGCCATCCAGCAGTAGCTACAGAAAGCTCCTGGCATCAATGTGGCTACAACAACAACATGCGTCTTCGAGTCCCTGGTTTACATCGCATGAGTGAGGGCTGCTGACTAGGGTCCAGGTGCAGCGCCGGAGAATTCTTTTGCATGCTGAATGTAGCGTTTAGGGTCCAGCTGCACCCCCGGAGAATCCTTGCTGGAGCTGGAGGCCACTCGAGTATACACACAGACAGTGGAGCTGTTTGCAGACAGCGAGGTGGCGATGTCTCGCAGATAACACAATCACAAGTATGATTATATAATATATATATTTTATTAAAAAAAAAATTATATAAAATAATAATAAAAAAATGTTTTATCAAAAAAAAGTTGGCGGGTAAGAAATATGCTTGGCGGGTAGATTCTTCCCATCTACCCGCCACTGGCCGGTGAGTCAAAAAGTTTATTTCGCTCCCTGCATACATGTCTTGATGAATTGAAAATCGGGGACCCTGATGTAAACAAGACAGAAGTATTTTTCTGGTCTGCATCATTACAATTGTTTGTATTGAGCCGTACTGTATTCTACCCATTCTGCAATCTGTTAATAAAGTTTTCAATCAATCAAACAATCAATACAGTGGTTCTCAAACATTTGGGTCCATACTGTTCCCTAGAAACAGAATTCCAGTGAAACCGTCTACAACCGCTGTCTAAGTTGTACCCGCTGTCTGCTTGTCTCTTCCCAGGTTCGCATGGGGTTGATGAGGCCTGACTACTTCAGGAGCAACGTCCAGAACAACCCTGTGGTGAGGGATAGCCACGACTGCAGGCCCCTCATCCTCAGCGTCCTGAACCCCCCTGGCTCTGACAGGCTCCCAAACCCCCTGACCCGCCCACGCCTGCCCCAGGAGGTCCTATTGGCCATCGGAGGCTGCAGTCACGGCAGTATTGTCATGGAGGCTTACGATATCCGAGCCGGAGGATGGATGGATGTGAACGTTGAGGCGGAGAGTCCCCGGGCCTTCCACGACTCCGCTTATCTCCACGGTCTGGTCTACTGCGTCGGCGGCTGGGACGGCATAGAGAATCTCAGCAGTGTGCGCAGGTTCAACCCCGTCACTCGCAGCTGGCTGCAGGCGGCTCCCATGCACTCACGCCGCTGTTACGTCAGCGTGGTCGCGTTGGACGGCTGTATCTACGCCATGGGAGGATACGACGGACGACGGACGAGGGCACTGAACACCGCCGAGCGCTACGAGCCTAAAACCAACCAGTGGACACTGATCTCACCCATGCTGGAGCACAGGATCTCTGCCGGGGCAGCAGCCCTCCATGACAAGGTGGGTGGAACTGAGGGGCACAAGGTGGTAGATGAACCCAAGGAACGTTAGATCAGAAATCATAAATGTCTTTATTGCCAAGTAAGCTTGCACAAACAAAAAATGTGTCTGGGTCCTTTGGTGCATCAACATTAACAGACAATTAAAGTAGAATGAAATAAAATGGAATATATAAACTAAATTAGAATATTCTTTCTTATTACAGGTTTACATCTGTGGTGGCTGGGCACAGCTCACAGCTGAGTGCTACAGCCCAGACACCGACCAGTGGACTCTGATCGCCCCCATGAGCAGCAGGCGTGCCGGAGTGGGAGTCGCTGCGTACAGAGGAGAAGTCTATGTGGTAGGTGCACACGGAGACAAATGCTTTATACTCTATGTTTTTATAGTTATGTATCATTTGACTTGCAATGCTGCTGTGACGCCCTCATTTCCCTAAGTGGATTAATACAGTGTCTGCCTGCCTGCCTGCCTTAAACACACACTAAAACATTCCTCTCATGTGTCCTGTCCTCAGGTGGGAGGGTCAGACGGTGCAAACCACCTGCGTAGCGCGGAGGCCTACAGCCCCTTGACTGACTCCTGGCGCGCCCTGCCCGCCATGCTCACCCCCCGCAGCAACTTTGGCATCGGGGTGTTGGACGACCTGCTCTTCGTGGTCGGAGGCTCCAATGGCTTCACCTCCATCTCCAAGGTGGAGCGCTACGACCAGAGCAGCGACAGGTGGACTGTAGCCGAGGACATGAAGATCCAGCGCAGTCGCCTAAGCTGCTGCATAATGCATGGCCTGCCTAACATGAGCCAGTACGCTGCTCCCCGTGGTGCCCTGCAGGAGGAGGAGGAGGAGGAGGAGGAGGAGGAGGAGGAGGAGGAGGAGGAGGAGGAGGAGGAGGAGGAGGAGCAGGAGGAGGAGGAGGAGGAGGAGGAGGAGCAGGAGGAGGATTTGGAGAGGGAGGAGGAGGAGATGGAGGAGGAGGAGGAGGAGGAGGAGGAGGAGGACATTTACATTTACATTTAGTCATTTAGCTGACGCTTTTATCCAAAGCGACTTACAAGTTCTGTGCGACAAGACAGCAAGAAGGGTATAACTCTATCAGCTGAGTAATGTTCATCAAAGTGTTGCGTGTTACAGTGTAGGTTAGTTTATTAGGACAAGTGCATGACAGTAAGGTTAGTCGGGGTTCGATTTTTTTTTTTTTTTTTTATCATTTCAGATAATGGTTGAAGAAGTGAGTCTTTAGTCGACGGCGAAAGATTGGACGGGAGGAGGAGGAGGAGGAGGAGGAGGAGGAGGAGGAAGCGGGGGGATCCATCTAAGAAGCCTAAACATGTATTAGACCAAAATAAATCCTAAGAAATTAATAAATGACTATCAGCCAAAGGTGGTGACGTTTCTTTCTTCTAGTAATTCCGACAATATCTGTTTTTAGTTTGTGTAATGTAATGTAATATCTGTTTTTAGTTCGTTAAATGTTGGAGTGTTCCTTTAAACATTTATTAGACAAAGTCCAAAATAAATCCTAAGAAATTTATAAATGACTATAAGCCAAAGGTGGTGACGTTTCTTTCTTCTAGTAATTCCGACAATATCTGTTTTTAGTTTGTGTAATGCACATAATATGAGTACTTACACCCCCAACCCAAGCAGATTGCAGATCACTCTCTCTGTGTGGAGGCTACCATCTCTCCTCACTGAGAGATACTGGACACCTGACAAACACACACACACACACACACACACACACACACACACACACACACACACACACACACACACACACACACACACACACACACACACACACACACACACACACACACACACACACACACACACACACACACACACACACACACACACACACACACACACACACACACACACACCAATGCATACACAAATAATATGTACAGTATACAGTATAAAAACCTCACTTCCGTATTCTTCATTTCTGTGAATAAATTACAATCAGTGTGTTGGTTTGATCAAATCAAGGTTTTCAAGGACAGTGGTTCTCAAAGTGGGGTCCGGGGACCTATTAACTCTCAATGTGGGGTCCTGAACATGAAAACATGAGAACATGTACAGTAACATGTGAAGGGAATGTTAAGTGTGTCATGAGGCAGAATTGTTACAATAGCCGATAATCCATTTTCCCAATGATAGATCCCTATACGGGTGGACCTCGCGGGCGGTCCAAAGTGACGTCAGACTATACCTCCCTATATAGAAAAAAGAGAAGAAAGGGGAAAAGTTCAGGTACAGAGTAATTAATTGGATAAATAATGGTCTACTTCTAGCCTCTGTTGGGTGATCTCTTAGGTCAGATCATTCCTCCGAGAACTCCCGCAGGAAGACTGTCTTCACTCGATACTGCAGCTGATGCAATATGCAAATCTCTAGCTCTAATTACTAATGTCAGACACCTGTGGTCAACATGTGTGGCCTGGCTCTGACGGTTTAAATCACCAAATTAGCAAAACAACAGCAGATGGCAGGAGCTGAAACCAGTTGGGAACCACAGCTCTCTCAGTTTCGGCCAAATCGAGCAAGCTGTGAGATTTAAACCAGTTTTTTAAAACGGTTTTTACTAAACTCAAGTTGTACCCACTCTTTCAGCAGCCAGTAGAATGTTTCACTCAAGCTGCTTGTTTACAGAATGAGTCACTCACAACAACAGGCCAGCTATTTAGCCCTTTCACTACCACACTACAGAAGGTTAACCCTTTCACTACCACACTACAGACGGCTGTGAAATGGTTAACCCTTTGTCGTGTGGCAGTGAAAGGGCTAACCTTCTGTAGTGTTGCAGTAAAAGGGTTAACCCTTTGGTAGTGTGGTAGTGAAAGGGTTACCCTTCTGTATTGTGGTAGTGAAAGGGTTAACCTTCTGTAGTGTTGCAGTGAAAGGGTTAACCCTTTGGCAGTGTGGTAGTGAACGGGTTAACCTTCTGTAGTGTGGTAGTGAAAGGGTTAACCCTTTGTCATGGGGCAGTGAAAGGGTTAACCTTCTGTATTGTCGCAGTGAAAGGGTTAACACTTTGGTAGTGTGGTAGTGAAAGGGTTAATAGCGTGTGGCCTGGGTGTGACAGTTACATTTCCAAATTAGCAAAAGATGGCAGGTGCAACCAACTGAGAGCCAACAACTCTCAATTCAATTGTTGAGAGACCTTCACTTCTTGTCGAGAGACCTTCACTTCTTGTTGAGAGACCTTCACTTCTTGTACTTGAGAGACCTTCTCTTCTTGCGGTCCGATCTAAGTCCCACTCCCTAACCCAGGGGTGTAGCTCCAGATTCTGGGCCCCCTGAAAGAATGTATTTGTAGGCCCCCAGTGAATGCAAGTGCGCGTAAGCGCGCAAGCAGAATTTTTTTGTGCCATTTTTTTTATTGATAAAAACGCATAATATGGTTTTTACCTATACATTCGGATCAGCAGTTCAGCACCTGCACTGTTGGTGGGTGAGCCTAGTAAAGGATGTCGCATTGCGTTCATCTTCAATGAATGGACCAATGCAATAGTCTACCAAAGCCCCCCCTCTCTCTCTATATATCTCACACACACACACACACACACACACACACACACACACACACCACACACACACACACACACACACACACACACACACACACACACACACACACACACACACACACTTCAGAAACAAACATAGTATCAATGAGAGCATCAATAATACACCTGAGTGATGTCTAGTAAATTTTTTATTTTTTTTTTGGCCCCCCCCCCCCCCCCCCAGTGCTGGGCCCTTGGAATCATCCTAAGCTACCCCCCCCCCCCCAGCTACGCCCCTGCGGCCTAACCACTTGACTAGTCTATCTGACCACATAATGTAATATTCATCTGCAGAATAAGGAAACTTTCTTTTTTTGACCTGAAGCACTTGTGCCACCAACTACATCCACTAGATGGCCCTAAAGAACCAATCTCAGCACCTCTCTCTGGGAGCTCCTGCCAAGAGCGTGTTTCTGTCAAACGGTTAGCGTTCCCTGTTGCGTTGTCCAGGGGAAAAAAGGTACGATACACATATCGATGGATTCACAGGTGTTCAGGCAGCAAAGGTATTTTCCAACTGAAATCAGATCAGTTGTACAATGTCTCACATTTATAGCTCAGTTTGCCCAATTAATACCTCATCGTTTTAAACGGCTCACCAGTCACCACAAACCCATTTCTGCAAAACTCAATGTGTGGTTTACTATCCTACTGCAACAACAAGTAATGTACAGCATCTTTGAGAACGTTTCCCCCAAACACTTATTATTAGAGCGAAATGTCATAGCAGCAACAATGCAGCATGGGATACATACAGTTCAGTTGTTGCATTGCAGTGGTGGTGATATTATTATAGAGCTACTGTGCCGGAGCAGGGGGGGGGGGGGCAAAGAATGCTACGTCAGCAGGTTAGATCTCCTTGATACCTTTGCCAGGTTTCAATTACATCGACCGGCTCACACACCACATGTCGCAGATCATTCCATTTGCGCTATTGAGTATTATTATCCCTGCTTTTATAATTAGCCATCTCCATCACTTTCTCTGTGAGTGAGTGAGTGAGTGAGTGTGTTTGTCATCTTTACAGTCACGTAACCCTTTTCACTACCACACTACCAAATGGTTAACCCTCAAGTTTCACCGCGACAAATACAATACAGAAGTTAACCCTTTCACTGCCACACAAAACAACGGGTTAACCCTTTCACTACCAAACGGTTAACCCTTTCACCGCGACAATAAAGGGTTAACCTTTTCACTACCACACTACAGAAGGTTAACCCTTTCACTACCACACGACAGAAGGTTAACCTTTCACTACCACACTACATAATGTTAACCCTTTCACTACCACACTACAGAAGGTTAACCCTTTCACTACCACACGACAGACGGTTAACCTTTCACTACCACATTACAGAAGGTTAACCCTTTCACTACCACACTATAGAAGGTTAACCCTTTCACTACCACACTACAGAAGGTTAACCTTTCACTACCACACTACAGAAGGTTAACCTTTCACTACCACACTACATAATGTTAACCCTTTCACTACCACACTACAGCAGGTTAACCCTTCACTACCACACGACAGACGGTTAACCCTTTCACTACCACATTACAGAAGGTTAACCCTTTCACTACCACACTATAGAAGGTTAACCTTTCACTACCACACTACATAATAGTAACCCTTTCACTACCACACGACAGACGGTTAACCTTTCACTACCACACTACAGAAGGTTAACCCTTTCACTACCACACTACAGAAGGTTAACCTTTCACTACCACACTACAGAAGGTTAACCTTTCACTACCACACTACAGACGGTTAAACTCTTTCACTACCACACTACAGAAGGTTAACCTTTCACTACCACACTACAGACGGTTAACCTTTCACTACCACACTACAGACGGTTAACCCTTTCACTACCACACTACAGAAGGTTAACCTTTCACCACCACACTACAGAAGGTTAACATTTCACTACCACACTACAGAAGGTTAACCTTTCACTACCCACACTACATAATGTTAACCCTTTCACTATCACACTACAGAAGGTTAACCTTTCACTACCACACTACATCATGTTAACCTTTCACTACCACACTACAGAAGGTTAACCCTTTCACTACCACACGACAGACGGTTAACCTTTCACTACCACATTACAGAAGGTTAACCCTTTCACTACCACACTATAGAAGGTTAACCTTTCACTACCACACTACATAATGTTAACCCTTTCACTACCACACGACAGACGGTTAACCTTTCACTACCACACTACAGAAGGTTAACCCTTTCACTACCACACTACAGAAGGTTAACCTTTCACTACCACACTACAGCAGGTTAACCCTTTCACTACACACTACAGAAGGTTAACCCTTTCACTACCACATGACAGACGGTTAACAGTCTGTAGTGTGGTAGTGAAATTCTGTAGTGTTGTAGTGAAAGGGTTAAAGCTGCCACAGGCAAACTTCTGAGAAAGAGTGAGTGTATCTCTGCATCACCTTTCAGGCAATAGGGAGGTGTAGAGTCTGACGTCACTTTGGACCGCCCGCCAGGTCCACCCGTATAGGGATTTATCATTGGGGAAATGGATTATCGGCTATTGTAACAATTCTGCCTCATGAACATTGGAAAGCTTTCCATATTTTTTTGCACAAAATTAGTTCCCTTCTATCACTAACCTATCAATAAAATTCTGTGATTTTTTTTTTTACGATTCATTGAGAATATTTTTCATGTTGAGCTATAGATTGTGGATGAATATGCACAGAAAGATACACCCGTGCAAATGTTCATGCTTTATCTGTTTTAAACGAGACGATTTAGAAATGGGCAATGGGGAAATACGTTGCAATTTTGCGAGGCGGACCGGCCGGAAACAGCGATGATGTAACCACTACACCTCCCTATAGACCAGGAAGTAACCACTACACCTCCCTATAGACCAGGAAGTAACCACTACACCTCCCTATAGACCAGGAAGTAACCACTACACCTCCCTATAGACCAGGAAGTAACCACTACAACCTCCCTATAGACCAGGAAGTAACCACTACACCTCCCTATAGACCAGGAAGTAACCACTACACCTCCCTATAAACAGGAAGTAACCACTACACCTCCCTATAGACCAGGAAGTAACCACTACACTTCCCTATAGACCAGGAAGTAACCACTACACTTCCCTATAGACCAGGATGTAACCACTACACCTCCCTATAGACCAGGAAGTAACCACTACACCTCCCTATAGACCAGGAAGTAACCACTACACCTCCCTATAGACCAGGAAGAAACCACTACACCTCCCTATAGACCAGGAAGTAACCACTACACCTCCCTATAGACCAGGAAGTAACCACTACACCTCCCTATAGACCAGGACTTAAGTAACCACTACACCTCCCTATAGACCAGGAAGTAACCACTACACCTCCCTATAGACCAGGAAGTAACCACTACACCTCCCTATAGACCAGGAAGTAACCACTACACCTCCCTATAGACCAGGAAGTAACCACTACACCTCCCTATAGACCAGGAAGTAACACCACTACACCTCCCTATAGACCAGGAAGTAACCACTACACCTCCCTATAGACCAGGAAGTAACCACTACACCTCCCTATAGACCAGGAAGTAACGACTACACCTCCCTATAGACCAGGAAGTAACCACTACACCTCCCTATAGACCAGGGAGTAACCACTACACCTCCCTATAGACCAGGGAGTAACCACTACACCTCCCTATAGACCAGGAAGTAACCACTACACCTTGCGTAATTTCTTTTCCTAGCCGCATTTCTCTGAGACGCTCTCTGATTGGCACTGACTGACGCTCTCTGATTGGCCACTGACATGTTTGCCCAATCGCGTGACGAGCTGTGTCTTTGCCCATTTCCGCGTCGAACCAGCCTGCAAACGACCTGGCATTCTATCGCCATGCTCTAAGACAAACTCTAACCTTAACCAACTTCGAAGAGTGCCTAAGCCTAACCAGTGTAGAAACAGGCGTCGGCCAATCAGAGAGCGTCTGCCAGAAATGCGGCTACGGAAAGTATAGACGCACACCTCCCTATAGACCAGGAAGTAACCACTACACCTCCCTAATAGACCAGGAAGTAACCACTACACCTCCCTATAGACCAGGAAGTAACCACTACACCTCCCTATAGACCAGGAAGTAACCACTACACACTCCCTATAGACCAGGAAGAACCACTACACCTCCCTATAGACCAGGAAGTAACCACTACACTCCCTATAGACCAGGAAGTAACCACTACAACCTCCCTAATAGACCAGGACGTAACCACTACACCTCCCTATAGACCAGGAAATAACCACTCTACACCTCCCTATAGACCAGGAAGTAACCACTACACCTCCCTATAGACCAGAAGTAACCACTACACCTCCCTATAGACCAGGAAGTAACCACTACTACACCTCCCTATATACCAGGAAGTAACCACTACACCTCCCTATAGACCAGGAAGTAACCCACTACACCTCCCTATAGACCAGGAAGTAACCACTACACCTCCCTATAGACCAGGAAGTAACCACTACACCTCCCTATAGACCAGGAAGTAACCACTACACCTCCCTATAGACCAGGAAGTAACCACTACACCCTCCTATAGACCAGGAAGTAACCACTACACCTCCCTATAGACCAGGAAGTCAACCACTACACCTCCCTATAGACCAGGAAGTAACCACTACACATCACCTATAGACCAGGAAGTAACCACTACACCTCCCTATAGACCAGGAAGTAACCACTACACCTCCCTATAGACCAGGAAGTAACCACTACACCTCCCTATAAAGGGTTTTTCCAGACTCCCAGAGCACCAGCAGCACATTAAGCTGAATACATTTTCTTTTTAATTCACAGCCTCTGAACGGCAGGTGGTTTTGCACATTGTGTGTATTTTTGACAAGGAACTCGATGGTGGTCTTAGTGTTTTGGTGATTGAATCACGGGAACACCACTTGGCTGGCCAAAAACACATGATTGGTCTATTGATGTAGGGAGCTGATGTTTTTGACCAATCAGGTGGTGGTGTTACCGGGGGCGGGGGGGCGGGGGGGGAGGGCACATCAGAAAGACCCTTGCATTCCTCGTCCAAAGTACACACAATAACGTGAGGCCGTGAAATATATTGTATTATTATCATAATTTATTATTAAATTCAGCTTTGAAGCTGCTGGTGGGCCTTCCATTCATTGTACTACTAGGCTAAACCGCCGCCGGATAGCTTTCTTGTGAACGCACAGAGAGGAAACTGGTATCGATCTCCTCGTCTGACTCTGGAGAAGACGGTAAGCACATTTGACCACAATGTCGTCATGTTCCTTTTCATCAGAATTTCACTCATATCCAACAAAGCATAGTAATCAACTCCACTTACCTTTCTGTCGGACACCTAGCCATCAATTCAACATTATAGTTTTAGAGGTCCTAAACTCTGATGAACACACTATAAGTTCATCATTGAGGTCAACAACCCCCTTATCTTTCTTTAAAAAGCAACTAAAAGGCCATTTAATTTCATCATAAATCATCAATTTATTAAGTTAGTCCTGTGTAACAGTGTTACCTATATGGCTGGTTCTTTTCTTCATTAGATATTTTTCATAATGTTATTTTTGCCTTCTTGTACTTTTCTTCTTTTTTTCTTGTTATTGGCTCTCGTTGCTGTGTTTTGAACGTGATATCTATCCGTGTCTATCTTCCATTTTTTCGTTATAGTGTTTGCCAGTTATGTCTCTGATCTTGTTTTGAGTTTCTTTTCTTGACCATGTTAACACGTTTGCATGTATTCTGTTCATATATTTGATTATGGACATTGATGGGGACGGGAGTGGAACTTTGTACAAGCCCTTTGGCTTTATTCCTCCTAGCACTGTTTTTAAAATAATGTGCTAAATAAATAAATAAATAAGCGGGGAATGGACGCATTGAAAAGTATAATTTTTTTTGATCCACTTTTTCTCATTATTTTTAAATGTTTTTCTCCCATCCCAATTTCGTGATTCCAATTCTCCCCTCCCCTGTCTTGAACGTTGCTCGCATATGCCCCCCACTGGTCGGCTGTAGTGAGGATAGAAGCCTTGAGTCACGTGTCCCCTCCGGTACACGAGGAGGCAGCCTGTCGCATCTTTTCACCGCAGCAGCTCGATCTCTCAGTGGCGAGGAGTAACGCGTGGGAGGCTCACGCTGCCCCCGTCACTTCCTGTTTCCGCCGCACCGGCGTCACCCAACCGACCTGTAGGAGTCGCTGTCACACAACGTCCAATCCCCACCCACCGGCGTTCCCACCCTCTAACACTGCCAATTGTGTTAGTATGAACGACCGGCCAAGCCGGTAGCAACGCCGAGAGCTGGGCTCGAACCCAGCGTCTCCTGCAGCGTGGCCCACTGCGCCACTCGGTCGCCTGCGCATTGAAACGTTTCAAACCGCCGTCACCCTCCTCCCAGAAACCACTCAGTGCCACCCCTGCTTTAGAGTGATGTAGTGGACCTGTCGAGGACGAGACGATGATGGTGCGATTTACAGCACAGTGATGCATGAATATCTCTAATGCTGAAGGATTTAGAAGCCTGCCTGCATAATCCTCACATCACACCGTTGGCTCACCTATAGCACAGGCGGAGAGCGGTCTGCCTCGAAACAACACCCTTTCACTGCCACACAACAGCCGGTTAACCCTTTCACTGTGACAATACAGAAGGTTAGCCCTTTACTATCACACAACCGACGGGAGGGAGGGAGGGAGAGAGAGAGAGAGAGAGAGAGAGACAGAGAGAGCGAGAGAGAGAGAGAGAGAGAGTGCAGATAATAGAGACAAGTCCATCTGGTTGAGTTATGAGTTATGAGTTAAATTCCAATTATAGTCAGAGAACAACAGCAAATAACTGAAATGCTGTAAAACTACAATGAAAGCAATTATTCCCTTTCTTCTTTTGCATTCCACGCATGATCCTCTTCATATGCCGTGACGGTTGTGTGATAGTAAAGGGTTAACCTTCTGTCGTGTGGCAGTGAAAGGGTTAATACAGCAGACGAGGATGGAGAGATGGATGTCGAGAGGCTGGAGACAGATGAAGGACAGGCTGCTTCAGCGTGACAATGAGACCACAATGACATAATTAGAGAATAGAATAGAATGGAGATCCTTTAATAATCCCGAGGGGAAATTCGGCAACACTATACAGATCGCTCACATTGAACAACAATAAACATTTAGGCAGTCAATATAGGACTAAAATAAGAATAAGAATATAATAATATTAAAAATAAGAATAAAGAATAAAATACGGTCCGGGATATACATTCCGTTATGTATATACATTCTAAAATCTTAAATATACAACTATCCAGCCATAAATATACAGAAATATAGCCATAAGTGTAAAGTGTCCAGGAAGATTTTGCCAGGCTGTACTGTCACCCTGTGATTCGATTGATTGATTGATGTGATTGATTGAGTTGAATACTTTTATTTAACAGGATTGCAGAAGTGTACGATACAGTACGGCTCAATACGCACAATTGTTAAGGGGATGCAGACCAGAGAAAGACTTTCGTCTTGTTTACATCAGGGTCCCCCATTTTCAATTCATAACATTTATGACATACATGACATACAGATATACAGTACTGTTACATCCAGACATTATGACATACCAGATATACAAATATACAGTACTGTTTATTTACAGACAGAGTTTCGTACTCAGTGATGCATTATATTCCAAGCAACAGGCTCTTATTGTATCAGCATATTGAGCCTTTACAGCTTCTTTCAAGGGAGCATGTTGTTATACATACACTGTACATAGGTGCTCTTGCTCATGGGCTCTGGTGGCATCAGGCATTGTATTGGAATCAAACCGGCGATGCTTTGACTAACTACTAGGCGACCAGTTTGCCATCCCTTTGAATGTCTTATATACCCACAGATCTGTTTGTTTGCTATTAGAAAAGACAAACAGATGGGGGATTTCATTCAAATGTGTGCGCGCGCGCGCGTGTGTGTGTGTGGCAGTGCACGTGTGTGTGCGCCTGCATGTGTGAGAGAGTGAGAGTGTGTGTGTGTGTGTGTGAGAGAGAGAGAGAGAGAGAGAGAGAGATGAGAGAGAGAGAGAGAGAGAGAGAGAAGAGAGAGAGAGAGAGAGAGGTGAGAGAAGAGAGGAGAGAGAGAGAGAGAGTGCAGATAATAGAGACAAGTCCAT